>NW_020214555.1:365994-400135 GCF_003070985.1 Temnothorax curvispinosus
CTGGTCTATATTTGGGCTCGCTATTAAACGTTTAATTAACATATCCGTTTATTAGAAACGTTTTTCCGAATACATATGTGTTAAATCTAGGGCCTGATAAACGTGTAAAAGTTTACCAGACCCTAATATACATATAAATGTTAAGATAAACGGTTAAACGTTTAGTAAACGTTTACTAAACGTTTAAAAGTGTAGACGTTTTTTACAAGTAAACGTTTTTCTGGAAGAAAATGTAAATGGATAAACGTTTCGCGTTTAAACGTTTATTCAAAAAACGGAATAAAATCAGAGTTCTAGACTCTATATTCTACATTTTGAGTTCTAAAATAATTCTCGTATAGTTCTGAATGTATCCGAACAAACGTTTTCCGAAGAACAAATGAGACGCTGGCCGATTTCTGACAATTCTGAGTGTTCTAAAATGTTTCTCGTGTAGTTCTGAATGTGTCTTAACGTTTTCCAAATAGTTCTGCCGATTAGAATCATTTAATTTTTAAATAATTTTTATTGCCGCATTTACGACTACATGAGTGAGACGCTAGCCGATTTCCGATAATTATTTGAAAAAAAAGATAAATAATGTTTATGAACAGAACTCTTCGGAAAACGTTCGGATACATTAAGAAGTACACGAAAAATATTTTGATGTGAGATATCTCAATTTATCATCATGCAGGGTAAGAGTAATTTTTTTAAATATTTGTTTTTTTATGGCTAAAACTCCAAACGATATTATTGTTACTACAAACATACGTACTACAAAGGATTCTAAAACACATAGCGCAAGCGGATTCGAGATATCTTTAAAATTGAGAAAGATACGTTATTTATTTATTGCAAATACGTTGTAACTTTTAAATTATTCAACTACAAACGAAACTATTGTTACTACAAACAACTACAAACGATTCTAAAACACATGGCGCAAGCGAATTTCAAATATCTCAATTTTGAGTAAGAGTGATTAAAAAAAATTTTCGTTTTTTTTAAATGGATAAAACTACAAACGAAATTATTGTTACTACAAACAACTGCAAAGAAAATGCTACAATTTCCTGTTTTCAAAAATCCATTTTGTTAAAGTCGGGTGCCAACTTCACGGAACTCTTTCACTCAAATGGGGTGCGATTTCGCTCCAACTTATAGAGCGCAATTTTATTCTTTCTTGGAGTGGCGAATCACTCGAAATGCACAGGCTCAATTTTCACTTTTCGTTACACTTGCATTTCAGTCGTTTTGAATGACAGTTTACTCTTCGATTTTTATAGAATAATTTTAACATTTACAAATTGCCAATAATAATAAGCTAAAAAAGAGCTGTTATTGCTAACTACGATCTATTCTTTAGAAGTAGCACATCGTTAACGCTAACACGTGCCTTCTCTTGCGCCATAGTTCTACGCCGCGACCGTGCGTGGGATGCAATCGGAACGCGGTGCATTGCAGTGCGCCGCCCGGTGACGCGCCGCAATAACGCGAGCGTACGTGTCGATCGATTTCGACGGCTTAAAGCGTGCAATGATTTCGTACGTGGCATTGGCCGATCATAATTGAAGATCCGGAGGATACGCGTCGCGTCGGTGTCGGTGGGCATGAATATGGGTAACGCGTACCGTTCACGCCGTTTCGCCTCGTACGAGTCTCGTAGGAGCGCGACGCGTGCGTGCCGCGCGTGAATGACGGCGTGAGCCTGTACGTGCACAACGACGGCGTTTCTCTATACCTCGTGTAACACGAACCGAAAGCCACTTCGGACACTACTCTCGCACGACTCTTTTTCTCTCGCCTCTCTCGCGCTCTCTTCGACACGGCGCGGGCGGCGCGGCGTCTCGTTCGCTCGCGCGTCATGTAACGCGCTCGAATGCAAGCGTCACCGTCGCATCCGCGTCACTCGCCATCTGTAACCGATGGAATGCGTGTTGGTGGCACGTGCTGTTCGAGGAAAATATTGATGTTTACCAGCGAGAGATTCTGTTTGGTGTTTGCTCTGAGAGTGCCGGGCTCGTACATGCGTCTCTCTCTCTCTCTCTCTCTCTCTCTCTCTCTCTCTCTCTCTCTCCTCTTTCTCTCTCCTCTCTCTTTCGACCAATAGGTCTGATATTTTCAAACTCTAATCGCATAATATTGCGAAACTGGTTTCTAACACCCGTGTTTACACAGACAAGTGGCACAATGAGTTGGATGTCTTATCGCTATACGTACATTATCGCTGACTTCGTTTCAAGAATTATTGTTACATTATATTGATATGATATTGCGCGCGATATACCCCGCAAATATACGCGTCTATTGGGGATTTCGCATTACACTCTTGTTTTTTTACTTTAAAAAAGTTGAGATAATGTCTCTTATAAAATTGCAATTTTGTGAGCGAGTCGTCTCGTTACTTTTCCATCCACTTTACATTATATTTTAAATCGCTATGACGACGTGATTAATTTTTCGATTTGAAGTTTATAATTGAAGTGTCCGCTTACAATATAAGGCACTTTCACGACGATATTTTCCCCTCAAGGTAAATAAGTCTGCAACCGAGTGCAGATACTGCGCCCGGCGAACGAGAGTCCGGCGCGCAATTCTCTCATAGCAAGGCCAACCGCGGCATTATAACGTACGCGAATAATTTCGGCTCTTAATGCGTAATGCGTGCATATAAATTTGAAGGACGTCGTCGCGCGCGCTCGTCGCCGCCGCTGCGCCGCGCCGCGCTGCGGCCGTCGCGCGGCTATGTTTTTATTAAATTTCGCTAACGAGATTTGAAAATTAAGATAATCGTCGCCGTCGCAGGATTGCCCGTGACGTTATTCGGGCAAGGTCAGCCGCGCAGTTCGCCGTTTGCCTTTCACCTTCGGTGCATCGCGATGATATACGCGCGCCGGCCGAATCCTTAATTGGAACAGATAAATATCGCGCGACGAGCGCGCGATTGTTAACAATCGTGTCCGCGAAGTTTATCGCGCGGTCGAGGTAGCGCGAGTGGGCGATGATGCCGCCACATTTTTCCACGTCGACCATTTTTTTGGAGGTTTAATTGCACGTTGCGACATAACGTAATAGCTCCGCTGCGACATGAGAAAGAATACGTTCGTCGTGTACGAGCAAAAGTGAAACGTTACTCGCGAATTATGAGAAATGGACGCAAGAGGATTAAAAACGACGTCGACTTTGGATATGAATTATAATACTCGTGACTCTCTCGTAAGCGGCGATTTAATTCGCGAAATTATACGATCGGCAATGAAACGATTCTTTTCTCTCGACTGCTTTTTGTACAAGCTCTCACTGGAATACAATTGCGACCAGTTGTTCCCACATTGAAATATCCAATTCCATTTAAATGAATAAAAGAAAATCGTGATAATTAGCGCAGGACGGTACGTTTGTAGATAATAATGTCACGAGCGCGTCGAATTAGCAGAAGTAAAACCTTTATTTATTCATTCCGCATAAAATTTTTTCGCGTGTGACGACATATGATCTTCACGCATGCAAATTTGATAAAAAAAGGTTAAGAGGAATGTCACGGAATAAAAGCTTAATTTGCTAGTGCACACACTTATTCTTCCTAAAGTTTCGCCCGAGACAGGGCCCTTCGGACGTGACATGAAATTCGGGAGGAAGAGATCGTCGATTGAAAGTAAAAGTATTCTTTCTACATCCCGCGCCTCTCGCGCTATTCAAAGCTGTCTCTCGTTTTCTGCGTATGCAAGAGTGATCGCGGTGGAACGCGTGGGTATAAGGGAACCGTGGCATATCGCATCGGTTCTCTCGAGAGCGCGCGGGGGGCCACACGGTGTCGAGAGGGGCCCGCATTCGTTCCGCGGAGAGCCGAGGGATACGTTGGAAATGCCGGGGATTCGCTATCAGATATTCGTTACTCACATCGGGCCTTCTTCCACCCGCCGTCCCTTCCTCCACCCCCTATCGTGCCCCCACGTCGCGCTTCTCTGCCTCACGATTCGCGCATGTGTTTCGTTTGTACCACGGCGTGTAACGTATGGGCCCTGCGTTATTTATCATACGAGCCGCGGCCCGGCCGCCGATCGCGAACGGGGATGTACGTTGCATTCAGCGGGGCCCGCCGCTCACTGCGCCGCCTAATCATGGTAATTTTAAGCCGGCGATGTAAATTAAGGCGCTCTCGCGCGCGCGCGCAGGGCGGTTACACCAGGGCCCCGGTTCAGGTTGTTTCGCTCGAGAAAAGGTCCGCGCAAACCGATTATTGCAATAATTGTGAAACGATTGCCTTCGCGTCGGTAGCGTGACGTGATCGCGCGAACCGCGCACCATCGGACCCATCGTCGCACCTCTCATCTGCGCTGCCTTTCGTTGATACAAACTCTGTATCATCGAAGAGACTCAATTAGACGTCATTTTTTCTGTCGATTATTTTTATTTCTTCCAAATTAAACGCTTTTACACGATTTCTTTAACGACAAAATGTATAATAATTACAGCAATGTGCCTCGATTTACCTCCGCGGAAGCTTGCGCCTCAACTTCTCATCGCGATCGTCGCAATCTCATGACAATAACGCCTCGCCCAAGCGCTCTCGCGGATCCCACTGGCTTCCCATCTCGTCTCTTTCCATTTTGTGCTCCCCCCCCCCCCCCCACACACACACAGACACACATACATATATACGCCACGCACTTCTGTCTGCATCTCGCGAGAATGCATCTCACCGCGGCTCTCTCCGGCAAGGCAAGGCAGCCACGACCGAAAAACCATAACCGTGGATAATGCACGGTGGTGAGGATCGTGCAGTGGGACCCGTCCGTTAATGGGGAATCGCAGGCCGGTAGCCAGCGAGATGTAGGAGAAGATGAGAGAAAGAGAGAGGGAGAAAGAGAGAAACACGGACCGACCGGCTACCCATATTCCATTCCGACGACCGGAGGGCCACGTCGGCTTTTTGCGGCTGCATTTCACTTGCACTTGGCCAAACTCATTTGTCAGCGGCGCTGCGTGCACCCGCCGTCATTCACCGGGCGCTGTGCTTGCCTCTTGATCCGAGTCGCTATGGGGGCGCATTTTCTTGGGGGTGTTCTCGAAGAAGGTCTCCCGCACACACGCGGCTCTTGAAACCGCGCGCCGTGTAACGTGCACCAGATAAGATAATACAACATGAACGTTAATTGATCTGCTTTGCCTCATGCATGATCCAATCTGCTATGGTTGCATATAGATAATGTTATGCATGAAAGGTGGAGGGGTATCAGACGCTCGACGAGGTGTATCGAAAAATGGGGCGTTAATTACCATCCCGCCCATACGCGAGCGTTATGTCGCGTTAGCTTTATATTGAAATCATTGCGATTACACGTATCATCGATGTTTACTTGTGGTGAATATCCTTGCGCAGGAGGTGGCCACGGATTTTACGATCTGCTGCGTGCGTTAAAGGAGAGAGTGTCGAGGAATCTCAAATATTTCAGGCTGTGGCAAGCGAGCCTTAAGGGGGATCTGTAGTCTCTTCGTCGTCATCATCGTCATCCTCATGTCGTTGTCCTCGTCGTTGCCGTTGCCGTCGCCATCGCCGTCGTCGTCGCCGTCGCCGTCGCCGTCGCCGTCGTCCAGATTAAAGCAATTAAAACGCGAGAGTCTCGAAAGCGACAGGGGGGCACCGCAGACATCCTTGTCCGTGTAACGCTTTCAAGGCGAACGGCGGCGGGTGTCACCGTATGAAAAGTGGAATACGACACGAGAGAAAACGCTGAATGCGCGCAGCGCGTCGTGTCATCGGCGGAAATTAAGTTAATTTCGTACCGCTGCTGAGGCGAGTCCCCGGTGTGTGCTTTTTGCTCACCCACGCTCGCCCACGGCCGCGCTCATTTGTCCGGTGCAGCGGGGTAATTACGGTGCCGATATATAGTGTGAGTCATCAAGAAATTTCCAAAGGTTCCAAGGCCGTCGCGACCTTCGTTTCAGGTCCTGTCTGAGCTTTTCGTTATCTCCCGCGCGGCCTCGTATTTTCTCGCGTTTATCGCCTCCTACGAGCGTCGGTAAATTCGCGAGATTATTCTCTCGCATATATACGCGCTGCCGCGACGCAAGCAGCCTCCTGGAATCGTTGTCGTGCCTTCGTTAATTAAACCACGGCGGCGATTCGATACCGGACCGGACACGTTACGCCTTACGAAATCACGAAACTTACGAAACGAAATTTAACACTCGCACAATCCAGACGGAGATTATTATTATAATTAAAGTGCCACGCTTATTAAGCGCGTGGAATAAATATCCTCTCACAATCAGAAGTCGCAATGTTCAAAATTCAAACTGAATTTTGAAAGTAAAAATCGCAAGTTAAAACATACACAGAGAGATGTACCATTTTATTTAATTTAGATTTAAAAAGAAACATACAGTCACATTGCGTTATAGCTTGCTAGATTTTGTGTCTAGTGTGCGGACAAATTGCATCTTGGAGAAGTTAAGAAGTAAGAAGAACGAGGAGAGAGAGCGGCCCAAGGGATAAAAGGGCGAAGAAATTAAGGTAATAGGCTTTTCTTATCTGATCGCCAAAGTCAGACGGCCGTAAAGGTGCCGGGAAAAATGGAGTCCTCGAAGCGCGCGCTTTAATGGCTTTTCTTTCTCTCCTCTCATTCTTTCTTCTCGTGCTCCGCCGTTTCTCTACGTCCGTCTCTTTCTCTCACAGCCGTGAGACAGGCGTCAGGATTCTTCTCCCCAGATCCGACCGTCGAGAAAACTCGTCCGGGAATTTCTTCCCGACCGCGCGCCCGTATCCCCATATCCTCCTCCCCGCTTTGCCCCTTTTTTTCGTTTGTCTTCCCGTCGAACTGACCTGCGATACGGCATTGCAAGCCCACGGTCCTTCGAACTGGAGAAGAGTCGACACCGCGACGAAAGGTAGGCGCGACCGATCCGTGAACAAGGCACCGGGCAAACATCGAGAACAGAGGGGCCAGCGTGCTGAATGAGAGAGGCTAGTTTGTTCTAAATCGAAAAAGAGCACGCGCAGGTGTTGGAAGACACAAGAGAAACGAAGCAAACGCGGCTGGATGGCTAGTTCGGTAGGCATTGATAATCGGTGTATGTATACACCGGTTGCATAAATCGGTTGCGCTACGGGAAGGAAAGGTGCTCTCGATTTTACGCCGGCGTCGAAGGAGCCGGCTCGATCTGCAGAAACGGGTGAAAGGAGATCGTATTCCTTCCCCCGCCGTTAATTGCATCGATCATACAATGTTGTGTGGCGATACGTTTATTTAATTTCCTCTCGCGCGCGAGCGCGGATTTGTTTTAGTTTTCTCACCAGCACATTCTGCCTTCACGCTTTGCTCGACGAGTCAATGCGATAACTTGGATCAATTATGCATCTATAATTAATAAAGACTGTAAACGGCCATAGTAACGGCTATAAATCGGTAGCTTATCGCGTCGTCCAACGAATTCGATTGCAGTTGCGGCTGGTTGCACTGTGTGTCGGTGAATTAAGTAACGAATCTTACCAATGCAAACGACGTTAATGCCGTTTGCCTTCGTGCCGTATGCTCGAATCGCACGTTTCCTTAATAAATTACATACGTATTGACACCTGCTGCTAATTCGAGCCATTGGCGTGAATATATTTGTCGGAGTAGTGATCAATTACTTAATTCGGTACACGACTCGGCAGTAAAATCTCCTTTTTCAGCAAATTGCACTGCTGTTCTATACGCCTTACGCGGATAACGAACCTGAATAACAACAAATTAAGCGCGAGTGTAACAGAGGTATTAATAATGTCAATGTAAATGTTGTTCGGCGTTGTGAAACATTTCAGTCACGCGATTCGATAATAAATTATATACATGAGTACAATTGATTCTTTGTAAATCATGATATCTGGTTATGTACTTAATACAAAAGAAAATTTTAAAAAGATTCTCTTCATTAATCTGAAAAAGTTTCGCCTGATTTTAACGAAATCGCGCGAACGCCTGGGCTATTTTCTAAACTGTTTTATATTAGATTATTTGAGTGACGAGGAGAGACGTCGTCGTTGTCGAGTTATTTCCCGCACGCCACGCTATTTGGCGATCGACATCCCCGTCGACGTACTTCGCCGTGGCGCCCTACTTGGATAACGAATCTGAAGAACGCGCCGTCCCCTGGCATTCAGCGTGAAATTACGCGCTGTCGCCCTGACGTCGGCAATGACAATTTTCTCAAGAACGCGGCGCACGGTCAGCCGAGGCGACTTTCGTGCCTCGCGCATAATACGCTAGTCAGCGACATACTTGCTATCCGACGGTTAAACGAAGAGCGGAGCTCTGGTTATGAAACTCGCAAAGGCGAGGGAAGAAGAAAGGGAAGGGCGCTCTGCCTTTTAAGGCGAATCGACTTGACTCAGTCCAGACCGGCGCTCCTCTTTTTTCCTGATTCTTCCTCATCATCTTCCTTCATCATGGTTTTCGACGAAATATCGGGACGATTCAATCGGTCGACTTGTTAATAGTGTTAATAGAGAAAATCCCGTTTGCCCGGCGTCAAACGATCGAGATGTCCCCACTGGAATCGAGTTCGGTAGGAACCGGCGCACTTTCTCGCACGGACGACAAGTGGGTTAATTAATAGCCCATCTTTTTCGCTCGGCTTCCTGGGATTCCTCAGAAATACGATGTAATGATTTTTGTCGTCGTAGCCGAAGACACCTGTTGCCATTCTTACGATTGCTCAATCCGACGTGCAGAGCCGAAGATTAATTTACGGGAACATTTTCAAGAGAGAGAATTTATAGAATAATATTGTATACGTATGTCAATAAATATTTCACACGTTGCATCTCTTTCTTTTTGATATTTTTAAATTGATATTACAATATCCGCGGTTTGAGAAACATTACCTCGCCAAGTATTCACGAATTAATGGCCGCGGTTCTGTTCGGAATATGGAGAACCGTACGCTTGCATTATCGCTCGTTATGAAACAGTTAGGTCTTGACTTCTTTTCTGATTTTGCCTGCGATTCCTCTCGAGGGCTGGTTCCCTGGGAAAAACATCGGTCCGTAATGCGCACGGGTATGAAGAAACTACGAGAGGTCGTTGTTTCTAGCGTAGCACGTCTACCTTGTTACAAATTACTCCATTAAACGTGCTACGGGCAACGCGGAAGCGATTTACAAGTGTTTCCTTCACACACACTCGACGCGACGCGTGCCGGAGAGAGAAAGAGAGAGCGAGAGAGAGAGAGAGAGAGAGAGCTTAAGAGACGCCATGCCAAGCTTTAGAAAAGCCGTTCTCGGATGAAAAGGCGAATAGGCGCACCGTGAAAAATCATACGCGCGCGACGCGTTTTCTTTCCTTTGCCAAGATACTCAACTGCTTCTGTGGGGCCCGCGGATAATGCGGGTCCAATATTTGGGCTGCGGCTGTCAGAAGGAGCACTCTGCCACCGTGCGTGTTGTCGCCGTCCTCGTTACGCGTGCTCCACTTTTTAATTTCTTTTCCGTCGGCGCGGCGCGGCGGCTCCGAAACGGAGAGAGAGGCTTTGAGAGGGTTTTCGGTTGCCCACAGACCAGCCAGGGGTTGTCGAAGCCCGCCGTCAGGGTCTAGGCGAGGGCACGGAAACTGGTCAGATGTAGGGGACGAAGCGGGATACGGCGGGACAGGAGGGGGCGGAATGAGTGGCGAGGAAGAAGGTAGGGAAGGGTACGCGCGGGGGGGACCCAAGAGAGTGAGGCGACCGGCATTCCATGGGGCCCGTATTAATTATACCAAGCCTCGGCGATGCTACGCGAGTATGGGAGAAAGAGCAAGAGGAAAAGAGAGAGAAAGAGAGGGAAAGAACGAGAGAGAGAGAAAAAGAGAAAGATAGTTCTCTGAACTACTCGTTCTCTCTCGGCTACTACTACTCCTTTCTCCTTCTTCGTCCGTTTCTTCACTCGTTTCGCAGTGCGAGAAAGATGACAGCACGCGGCGCAGGTGCGAGAGAGATGGACCAAGTCGGGCAAACTGAAAGGCGGAAAGAAGTATATAGATAAGGCAAGAGGAGAGGAACGAGAAGAGAAGCATCTCTCCCGACTGCGGTAGGAATACGCTAATGCGGATCTACTGCTTCTCTAACAATAAGCCGGAACGCTCGAAGGAATAAACCATAACGGGGTGCATCTCAGTAAGTGCAGTGAAGTAACCTTGTATCGTCAGAATGTCCGTATACGCGTATTTCCGAAACCACCATTTGGATGTGTGTCATTCTTTTATATATAAAAAGGATCTTCCTTTTTTCAAGATTCTTACATGAAGTTGGAGATTCCTCTCGATGCAGGTCGTTGTATTTAATTTGGTTGACGAAGGATCGAGACCTTCCTGTCCGCGTTGACGTGCTATCACTGCGAATAGAAAAGCGCGTAATGAATCCGTCTATTAAGGGATCAAGCAGGTCCCCGCAGGATTACGTTTGTGCACAATAGAGCGTAACGGGAGGGCGCGATCCCCACCTGAGAATTTTTGAAAAACCTAGAAGATATTTTTAGCCGAGATGAGGGAAACGGAGTTAGCGCGTTCCGAGTATAGGCCGCGCGCGTCCGAAGGAAAGAAGAAGAAGAAGACAAACGGCGGCGTAGACAGGAGGAAGAAGGAAGGTATCTGGTACAACTTGCGGTGAACGAAGGAGGATGGAAAGTAAATTACCTCTGGAAGATGGGCCGGTATACGGTGCGAGGAGAAGAGAGATGGGTTAAAGGATGGGACGGCACGGGATTCGAGAGGATAGGATGCACGTGAGATTAGTGGACGAGAGGAAGAGAGACGGAGAGAGTCTGCTGACCGACAGTAGGCTAGCGAAATTGCATCGCTAAAATCCTAGGTCCTATGTCCGGGAACTCTTTTCTTTGGCGCTCGTTTTTTTTTATAAAAAAATCCCTTCTTCCATCGTCCTTGCAACATGATCTATCGATGCTAATCTTTTTTTTTGGAAAAGAAACGCCGTTATGATATCCACCATAAGTTATTGCAGTTTTTTTTATTATTTATAAATTTTTAAAAAATTTCCCTTATATATCTTTACTTATTATTTAAAAAACTTTTCTGGCATCGGTATTTGATGGTGAAGATGAGCTTTTTACAATTTTAAGAAGGGATATGAAGTATTTCGACGATGTGACGTCGACCGTCATTACTTCATCAAATCAATTTTTTTTCTGCTACATGATGTCGCTTCCTCTTCTTCCTCGACAGAGGACGAAGGTGTACCGACCTTCCTCAGATCGCAAGACCACCTGGGCAGCCGCATCGCAGTCGGCATTTCGTATCTAACCCAATCAACCGTGCGAAACTCGCGCGTCAACCGTTACATCGCGTCATGCCCATCGATTTCAACGGCGATTCGCGAATTTACGAAGCGTTACCCCATGGGCGATGTCAATCTTTCTTAGGCGGCAAATGTATTTACATCGATTGTAAATTGAAATTGGTGTCAGTGAAGATACGATTGGAAGTTCAGGATTAGATCCGTTAGTTATTACATCGCGCTATGTGCTATAATTATAGATCCGTAATTAAAGGTTCTTATGAGAGAATGTGCGTATTCTTACGAATAAATATTACATTGTACCGCATAAGTACACGTCCACAACATAAGTTAACTGCAGGCATCGAATAAATAAATATATGTATAATGTTTGAAACAACAAAAAGAGTGTCTCTCATCTAGCGACGAATTTCGCGTGATCTCGAGCCATCATTCGCCCTGTGCAGGCGGATCGAGCAGGAAGCGGTGCACGTTCGTGCGAAACCTGTATATCATCAGCCCACTTACATTTAATTTTCGTGCCGTGCAAATGACTGGTGCCGCGACAGTGCACGTCAGTATGCGTAGCGCATCGATTATAGCCACGAGTTCTGCGGGAGAGCGGCAAGAGGGAACGCGGTTTTTAATTATCACGAGTAATTTGGAAGTATCCACGGAGGTAGCCTATCTTGAGAATATTTATAATTATCTAGGCAATATTCTCTCTCACTCACTCACTCACTCACTCACTCACTTTTGCCGTGAGAGTCGATGCTCGCGGGAGTCTGCTTTTCATGCGTATCTCGTTTGCACGGTAATCATCGGCGCCGCCGTCGCCGCCACCGCCACCGCCTCCGACGTCACAACGGATTCACGTTGCAGTACGGTCCGCGTGTAGTAGTGTTGCGTGCGAAGAGGAGACGTGCGCGTGATCCACGAAAGAGCCGGTGGTGGCCACGCGAGCGCTTCGGGCGACTCGCCTCCGCGCGCGCTCGCTCGCTCGCTTTTCGCCTAGATGTCCCAACACATTCTTGCCGTACGCACACACCACCCGCGCGCGAAATAACAGCCCCAAATCAGTTTCCACTGTCCGCTTCCCTCATCCTCATCTTCGCTTGTTTCGGATATTCGAGGGCCCCGTCCTGTGTGTGCGTGTCCCAAAAATCTCTCTCTTCCTCGCCCGTTCAGGCACGCGAGAGTCACTGTCTCTCTGGTGTCTCTCTTTCTCGCGCGGGCCGTGCGGCATAATTTCTGCATTCTCAAACGCCACTTCTCTTTTTTCGTTATTAACCCTTTGAATGCCGAGATAGGCTGCAGTTATTATATTGCTCCGCGTAATTTCAACCATTCCGTAGCTGCCCACTTTTTCTTCTGTCTCTTTCTCGTTCCTTTATCCTGCTCCTTTTTTTCTCCATCTTTCTTTTAAATGTTAACCAGATATCCGCGTCGAGGTGCGCACTAATAACTCTGTTAAGTCTTTGATGGGAAAATGTAATTAGTAATTGAAGATATATAGTTTTACAACAATTTACTAACTTATCACGGTTACATCTCGTACGTTATATTATTCAAACGATGGCGGTTTAGTTAAAATGCTAAGCGGAAATAATTATACAATGCCTTCACGCTATGCCGCCTATCGCGGATGATGCTAAAAAATATGCAGTTATTTTACCGGACGTCGTTATTACATGTGAGAAATAACCGCGTATTACCATGGTAGAGAAAAAGAAGCCGTCGCTGTAAATCCGGTGCTATACAATAGTTACCGTTGATCCGAGATCTTGACTTTACGGCAGTCATTCGTCGCATTATCCTAATGTATCCTGACAGCTCGGCCCGTCGACACAAACTCCGTAGAGGAATACCGAAGTTATCTCTTGGAACGTTGGGCGAGGAAGAAAAAAAAGAGACGTGCAAGTAAGAATGTGTGTACGAGCAAGAGAGAGAGAGAGAGAGAGAGAGTCGTGTAAAAGTCGGCGTTCTTTTTTCCTTTTGTGAAAAATTAAAAAACAAATCGGGACCGCGCGTCGACGCTAGTCACGAAGCGACGATTTATCAAAAATTAATTATCCATTAGGCTTGGGATCGGGTAGAAAAGTGTAGCTTTGTTGCATACAATGGTCGGTTGCCCGGGGCCTCGTCAGGTATAACAGAGTAAGGGAGAGAAAGAGAGAGGAGAGGAGAAAAAAGAGAAAGAGAGAGACCGCGACGAGTTCTGCTGCAGCGGCCACAAAAAATCGTCTACGCCTCCGAATATTCTACCTTCGTAGCCAGGACGTCGTGGTCCATCGACAACAGGACATCTTTCTCTCTCATTGACTTTTCTATTCCGCTTTGTCTTTCATCTTTTCACGGATACGTCAAGAATCCCTTGGACGGTTATAAGCGATATCTCTTAATTAAGTAAAATAATTTTGTCTATAAGATTAATCAGTGATCTCTTAATTTAACACAATGAAAAACTTCAAAATATCATTAGTCTCAGTTAGTAAATAGTTTTTATCATATTTTTAAAATATTCCAAGATATGACGAGTAATAATTAATAGTCTGTGATTGCGAGGAACTTATACTGATAACCATGTGTACTTTTCGATGCTTCTTTCGGTCTGATAAAACGTATCGTCTTTTCTCGCCAAACAAATCCGTTTGTTAGCATCGCCGTGCGCCGTATTTCTCCGTACTCCCGGTCCTCGCTCTTGAATCAGATTCCCGCACTTCCAAGTAATTCCGCGCCGACGAAGAAGATCGAGAGGTGGCCGCGTGGTGACCCCGGAGGTCAGGAATGCCCAAAACGAAAGAGAGGGCACCGATCGGAGGGCCCCTGAGAGAGGCGTTTGGACCTGTGACGGTTCCGACTCGATCCTGGTGGAGGACTTACGAGCGTTTCGGGACGTTTTCACGAGACGCGCGGGACGCAGGGAAAAGGGGAAAAAGAGGGCTACGCGGGCGCGACATTGGGGTACGCTTTAGCAGATCATGTTAAATCGTAGAATTAGCCCCCTTGGTCCCCTTTCCCATTCCTTCTCCGCGGCACGGCATAACTTACGGTATTTATCCCGTAAACCTGGTCCTCACCCTGACCCCCGGACCTTATTTATAACTGTAGACAGGTTCACACTATGCTCGACCCTTCCTCCTCTGCGACACGTACGAGCCTCCAGCGCGCTTTAACTGACGGAATAATGCGAGAGGCGTCCTTCTCTCTCTTGCATTCACCTCTCTCTCTCTCTCTCTCTCTCTCTCTCTCTCTCGTCGGCATTTACATTTCTGTACTACTTACTTGCCAGACACAATGCGCGCCCACTCGATAGCTCGAGCACGACCGCTGGATACGCCCCAAGAGCGATGCTGTTTTTGCGGTTGTATATTTATTATTCTCTTTGATTTATCATACTCACAATTTTCTTGCTATTTGGATACACAATGTAGACGTTTTCGAGAGTGGGAGAAAGGCACAGAAAGACAGAATTTTGCCGTACCCTGGGGCCCAGAGTGGCGAATACCTATGGCACGCGTGCCCCCACTAGTGCACGCGGTAAGAATTTGGGTGGCATGCACTACGACGTGCCATTTCTGAAATTTCTTTCCGCGCGCACTATAGGAAGGTTAGTCAACTTTGCAACTAAAATTTATTATGGACTCCAACAACGTGGGCACACGCAACCACTTAAAAAAAAATTAAATTTGCATATTTTGGCACGCACCACCAAAACAGTTCGCCGTCTCTGCCTCGCGGCCGTAACCGTTCGAGCACACACTAAAGATCGTACGTGTACATATCGAGTAGTGTGCAACGGGAAATTAACGTGGATAACTGTGAACGTATACTAATGGACTTAAGACAGGTTAATAAGCTATGTATATATAAAAGCCACTCAGGGGTAATACAGACGGGGCAAGACGAGAATTATTAGATTACATTTGAGTTTACGGAGTAACGATCGCAGTAACGTGATACACATTCCTATTTCGCTACAGCGAAGTAAATAAATTTGTGAATTAATCAAACTCTCTTATTAGATCGTATTGATCGCGATATTTTATATTTTACTGATAAAAAGATTTTACTGAAAAGACTGACACTGACACGTGTCTAAGTACACGAGCGTAGCGTGTTCGTGGTGGACACGCCCGGAGGGAGATTCTGATGCGCTTTTTCTTTCTGTTCATACATTATCTCCGTTAATTTATCGGACTTACATCTTTGTGCTATTCGCATTGTGCACGACGCGTTTCCGATAGCTCATACAAGTGAAAGGTGGGAGAAAAAACGAAAGGGGACGGAGGGCAGGGAACGTTTCTGCGAGCAAGGGTCTGAAATTTTTTCCCCTCGAGATTTATCCCCCGTCGTTGATCCCCCGAATTTACATTTCCATACTCACTCGGCTAGCGCAATGTAGCCATTCCGAGCCGCGCGCGAAAGAGACTAGAGCGAGTGGGCAGACGAGACGCTATAATATTCGATAGTCTTTAGTATTCGCTTATCTTTATCGATCCCTCGAATTTACATTTCTGCAGTACTCACCTGTGCCGAATACTATATTAACTACATGACCTCGTCCCGAGGTGGCGCTTTCACGATTCGATCTCTAAAATAAACCGGAGTTTTATATCACGGTTGTTTTTGTCGCAAATTCCTCGTGCGTTACGCCACCGTGTCGAAAATATATCGTAAAACAGAATTAAAATTGCGTCAATACACTTAATTTTTTTTACCGGAGAGGTTCTCCTTGATTTCGCATTACTTCGAAAAATGGTATCATCGATTCTCTTCGAGACGTTCCGGGCCCGTTGGTGGATAGCTTCACGGCTGAAAAGAGACGGTTGTTGCATTTTTGTGGGTGGATGTTGAGGAAGAGAGTCTGCCCGGAGGGAACACGAAAGAACCTAGCGGTAGAAAGGGACGAGGATAAAGAGAAAGAAGAACAAAGACAGAGCACGGATGGGAAAGAGAATTTTATTTTTGGTGGGTGGTTCGAATGAGAGTCTGTCTTCCTCCTTCCTCTCTCTCTCTCTCTCTCTCTCTCTCTCTCTCTCTCCACTTTTCCCCTCTCCTTTTCACTTTCTTCCTTCCGTCTCTCGGTATCGTCTTTTATTCGTTTTCACGTTCTCCATGTCCTCCTTGTTCACCTCCATCACCTCAGTTCGAAGGGACATCGGATACGTGCAATCGGCTAATACTTTAACATCTGTCACTGATGCAAACCGATGCCGTTCCCGCGAACCCACTGTCAGCGTGGTCAGCATCGTCATGAAAAAAATAATATTCGTCTCTGCAGTAATCCGCGCGGTTGACCCTACACGGATGGAGTTTAATTTGTATAGGACGGATGACTGCTTCAATCACTTTTCATTTCACGAGGCTGACATTTTTGATTACGTGTGACTTTATCGTCATTACAAGGGAACAATTAAAATTCGAGCTATCGCTTGACTTTAGATCAAACTTGCTTATTTGTACCCGCTTTATATTTCGTAGAGCGTGAAGGCCATCGCGTTCCGAATGTCTTGTTGTTCTGAACGCGTGGCTGAGAGCTGTGTTCAATAAAAATAATTTGTCGTCGAAATACATATTGTATAAGAGTCGCGCGATATGTCATGTCCCGGTCTTCATGTTCGGCCTACGACGCGCGAAATACGTTCGCGGCGAGCAATGTATTTAAATGTCTTTTACCGGATAAGAGAATCGGTGATGTGACAAGAGCCGCTCTTAAGCTAATTAAAAATCGCAGCTAATCAAAAATCGTACAAGCATATACGTTTCTTAATACTGCAATAATTATGTGCGTGGCTTACATTGTTAGGATGATTTTCCTTTTTCTTGCCTGAATTAGCTGTTAGAACTGGACTAATTTATCTTTAATATCGTTCGCGAGCAATATGTGAGAGAGAAGAAACATAATAATTGCTAAGAGAGAGAGAGAGAGTCATTCTATTCCTTTTACATTTCTTTTCACGCCGCTTTCTGTCTCGTTAAGGTCACGCGGATTATGCAATCACAGAGTTGGTGGAGCGTGATAATGCCAGGACACGCGTTACGCATACGACTATTGCATTCGCAACGATCGTCGATCTTAGATCACAGAACAGGCGACCAGGTGTGTCGCCTTATCCGGTCGGTATCGCGGTAGATAGCACGCGTGCGGTGCCAGAGAAGGGGCTTTTTCTGCTTCATGACTCACGTAAATCGTGCGTACTCTCGCGTAAATTGTGCATTGTCTTCGGGCTTCGCGACAGTCATGTGCCCCGCGGCCGCGCCACGCCGTTCGAATCTTTCATATATCTCATCGTCGAGAACGCTAAGGCTCGCCTTATCTCTCACCTTTCAACCATGCGCGAAATCGTCGGCTCGGTTTGCCTACGCGCCGCTTAATTACCGCTAATCTGGTTAATCAGGCGCGTACAGACGGGGCCGCGCCTGGTAGGCCTGAAAAATGGACGTGCGCCGTGCGCGCAATCGTATGCAGATTTTCAAGGTGCACGACCACGTCCTACTCTCGCGTCGCTTGTCGCAGGTCGCGAATTCCCGCTCGCGCGACAGTGATTTGTTTTACCGCGTTACCGGGCCAGCGAGAGGCGATAATCGCGAAGGAGGGAAATCGGGAGAGGACCGGAGGGCCCGCGCGCGCGCGCGCGCGGAAGGGAATGGCGGTAAGGAGGCCTCGGCGACGGGGGCCCCGTCGCGCTTTTTACGATCGCCCGCGTCTCTCTCGCCACTGGTCACTGGTGGGGCAGTCCTTGAGGATTCTTTTTTTTGCGCGAAAATTTAATTAGATCGGCGGTGGGCCCCGCGCGCACTCAATTTGAAATTACTTTTACGAGGGGGCCCCACTTCCTTTTTTCCCGCTCCGCGCGCAGCCACGGCGCCGTAATTAAAGCTAGGCGAGTGTCTGGGCCGCGTTCCTCCCGACGCGACGTGTCCGGTGCTCAGGGCCGACGCCCTCTGGTACCTCTCCAGCCTCCCTCTGGCTGGATTCCTTCTCTCTCCTTTCCTCGTTTCTCGTTTCGTCCTTCTCCTAAGTCTCTCCTCCCTTCCCCTCTCTTCGCCCGCTCTTCTTCCTTCCACCTCGCCACATCCTCACGGTTCACTGCGTTCTCCGTCCTTCTCTCTCGCTTTCCTCTTCTCGCTCTCGATATCTTAATTGCCCGTCTGCCGAGATATTTTCGCGAATCGCAAATTTATGGACCAGCCCCTTAGCGGATCGCGCTAACGACGTACTTGTGTGTACGTACGAACGTGCACGGGCGCGCGAGAGCAGGAGAGAGTTATAGGGAATGGCCGCGTGCGGGGAGGACGTGGAGGAAGAAGGTCCGGGGCGAGAGAAAGAGAGAGAAAGAGGGAGAGCGGGAGGACAGAAAACGTAATCGTCGGTCTCTCGCTGCGAGAATCATTTCGTTATTTCGCGCGCTCTCGTTCGTGGAATCGACGTGGCAATATCACTGTCTTAGCATTAAATTAAAATCATTAACGCTGGAATACTACGGTGTTAAATACCCGGCGCTGGTTGCGCCGGTATTCCCTCCTCTACGTGGCCGTTTCGTCCGTTTCCGTACGTCCGTCCATCGTCGGCCGTGTCCTGGCTCTCTCAAGCCATGCCGCGTCGCCGTCGCGCGCATGCACACACGTTGCATTAACATTTAAGTTACCGGCCAATCTGCTTTACGATTAACGAGCAGCAGGCATCATTTTAATCGGGAACTCAAGGGCGTATTCGTAGCGATTTTTGATGTAATCTTATTTCGCTCTGCGTATGCGAATCCGGATTGAGCAACACGATACCTCTCGAAAGGTTTCGATATCGACGAGACTCGAGAGGTTTCCTCCCTCGTAGACGAAGCCGTATTTTTCTAGCAGGTATATTAAAAGCGGAAAATTTTTCCTCTTTGTTGTAAGCAAACGCAGGATTTGTTTCTCTGTATATTGATTCGATACTCGTTACGAAAATGATATAACGTCACTTGTGACGATTTATTGTTAAAGATTATTTGGTATCATTTTATTTAGATCGTATTATCATGATAAAAGTTCTCCGAGAAAATACGGATCCCACGCGGATGAGATCGTCATTTACCGTAACTTATTTTCGTCTCACCGACACTGACTCTCTCTCTCTCTCTCTCTCTCTCTCTCTCTCTCTCTCTCTCTCTCGTCTTCTCGATTTCCATAGAAGGTTGAATTGATTTTTATTCATCGCGGCGATCCGAGAGAACTCCCTCCCGGTCGACGAATTATGCCAGTATAAAAACGATCGTACGATGCCCCGCAAGGATCTTGCGTCTTGAGCCGTAGCGGTTATCTAAATCTGTCGCGTGTAATAACGTGCGACGCCGTTTAAAAGGCGCACAATTTAGATAACATCTAAACGGGGCCATGAGGTATCGTTTGAGGAATGACTCCCATGCGATCAACTGTAGAGTCTCGCCGCTCGTATCGAGGTAATTCCGAGATTCAATTTAGGGAACACTGCAGGCGTCGCGTGACATTCCGATGGACTTTGAATATAATTAATCCTTCGCTGTGACGATATGATTATTATTGTTTGATGATGATATCCACGAAATCGTTAATTAATCACATATTTCATTATCTTTCACGTAATTAAAGTTTTTTTTATATATAAATATCTTTGTACAATGATATAATTTATCGTAATTACACACAAATTTTTTTTTTTAATAAATATTTTTTATATTACCTTTGCTCGCGACTTTGTCAAGACAAATATGTATAATTTTATTCTGTGTGCTATCTTAGTTAAGATTTATATTTTTAAGTATCGAATTGAGATAATGAAATTCGCCTGTAATCACATCTGGAACCTATTACGTTCCAAGCACGATGACCGATTATATTTTTGGGCGTCGCTGGCCGTTCGCGATTTAACGACGCAGTAAAAACGCACGCCCCCGTTATCGATAATGGAAACGGCGGAGGTCCGACAGTGCTTTAAAAGTTGTGATCGTGCGGGAGGGTGAAAGCCGCGTTCCACTCGCAAAGCTCGCGCGCATCGGGGTAACGATCGGGGCGGGGGAAAGGGCCCAGAAGTGGTCTTTTGGCTACGTCGTCGAAAAAGGTCGAGAGGCGCGGGAGGAATTTTAAGTTGGAAACCTTGTCGCGCGTTCCTTTACCTCGAAATCACGAATGCCGGCGCCTCGTGCCGGAGAAGTACCTTTGACTTCTATCAAGCGAGAAAGAGCGACAGAGCGAGAGAGAGAGGGGGGGAGGATACGGTGAAACTCGAAAAAAGAAGGGGAGAAAGAGTGACTGCGCGTGGAGATTCGTCCTTTCGATCCGATTTTCGAGTTCCTCGGAGTGGAAGAAAGCAGCGAAGAGCGAAGGGGGGGGGAGGCGCCGACTAGGACAGATCGTTCTCCTAATGGGGTTCCGTGTAACGCGAAAACGGTGCCCCAACGACCAATTATCGCCCTCTTCCTCCCGTTTTCTTCCGCGGATACCCGGTGGTTTCGGGGATCCAGAGACTCTGGATGAGTCCCTGGCCACTGAAATTATATCGGCATATTCGCGTAAACGTTTCGACCCGTGTACATACGCCCGGCACTTGTATTTTATGGTTGGATTCCCGTCGTAAAATTAACGAAATTCGAAGGATATTCGCGGCGCGCTGGTCCACCATCCTAATTGACGACGTTGCTACCTGTGAAATTGATTCAGTGTATACTTACCGTTTTTGGCGCGGACTTTCCTTCAACCGAGACAAGTCGTGGCGCAACGCGGGTGCCAGCTCCGCCGTAGCAGTTTGCATACTTGATTATGAACAAACGTTATTTGATAAATTAGCAGCTATATGTCTCATCGTGGAATTTCGTAGTGTCTCGTTTCTTGCCTGGCAAATGTCATAACGATTCGCCGCTATTCAGAAAAAAAATCAACATTGCGGGTTATTCTAAGTAGTGGTTAATTTAATTTTTCGTCGTGTGCCGCGCAATGTCTACGTGACGAGAAGATCAAGTTGAAAGTTCTATCGACCTCGGTCAATATGACCTTGGTGAGTTATGTGAAGCGTCATCGGTTTCGTGGTAATTAACTCGTCGTCAACATTAATTAATAGGCATTGAACAAGTATTAATGGATATTTAAATCGTTTCGTGGACCATTTACATTACGCGGATTTCGTGATTTACATATGAGGAAAATATATTTGTAAGCTAGGTTATCTCTACTTTGAATTTGGCCAAAAAAATTTCAGCTAAACGATGAGACTTGCAGTTTCGAAAATCGTAATCAGTTGGTACGGAATGCTGTGAAATGTTGTGGAATTTTGTGGAATGTGCTTCACTCAGGATTAATATCGCCGCGATGGCCGCTTATCCGAAGAATTAAGCCCGGTCAGCTTGAAACGATCGCGATAGAGACCGCGAAGGCCGATATCTTCGGGACGGATAGTGCGTGTCTGCGGACGATCCAGTATTTTCTATACGCCGGTTGCCCGGTTGGTACAGCTCTTGCTATCAACCGGCTCGCGGTAATATTACCCGGAAAGCGTCAATGCTGCGCATTACAGGGCGCCCTAAGGCCCCGCGCTGCCACACGCCCACGATCGCTCCTCGATTTTCTAACGGCTCTGGCACGCACGCTCGTCAACCTTATTCCTCCACGCATCGTTCGCCATCGGTAGATGTATCAGCGATATATCTACCTCTCTTTGTAGTAGAACGCCAATGGCTCTATAAGTGATTCGCGCTAAGGACGCCCGTTCTTCCTTTCTGTCGACTTTAAGTTTGACAGATAAAAATGAATCCCAAGCTTCGAGCGAAATCAACGATATAGCGTGATTCGCTTTAGTCGAAGGCGTGCTTAGATTTTCAGTTTTGCATCTTTTCACGGGAAATACTTGAGAGACTCTTGGTTCTGAATTGATCGCGTTGCCATCGATTTAGGAGACACCATCGAGGAATTCGCGAGTTCTCAGAGTACCATGATTTCATGCTCGAGTAGCCGTGCATATGCGATATCAATCGGGAGAATGAGGCATCGAATATATCGATGACCGGTTCCGGTCCAGCAGAGAAAATGGGTTTGACTGCAGAAATTAGAAGCGCGGCATTCCGCGTTTGTACGCTAAACCGGTAGATAAACGACGTTACCGTTGTACCATACTCATTTCTTCAGCGTTTCTTCAGCATTGCGTATCTTCCGTCTTTTAATTTTATTTTATAATATAATATAATATAATAGACACGCACTCTTTTCTTCTCTCAAGAATCTTGATGTTTTGCCATTAAACTTTTCTTATCTCTAATTAAACTCAGTATTCCGTTTAAGTTTTACTTATTAATATTAATATTTTCTGCACACTTTTACTTAACATCTCAACGCGTCGTTGCAAAGTGCTCCGTACCGGTAATCCTTTTCTAAAAAGGAGATGTGAAGTTTATTGTTGCCGCTTTTCCGCGATGCCGATTGGTTTTCTTGCTGCGCTTACTTCATTTGCAGCTGTCATTGTATATTTTGACAGTTGTGTATAATAGGGTTAATAGTGAAATGTTAAAGATAAATAGCGCGCGCGTAGCGCGCGTCTGTAGTGTCTAGTGAATGAAAAAAAGAAGAAGAGAAAGATTCAGGAAAATCCGGTCAACTGGTCTCTCGCGTACAAATCGCGGGCGACCGACGGCGCGGCACTGCATCGCCGGTGGACCGTAAAGCGCGGAATATACGGTGGTTCTTGCGGCAAGGACAACATTGTGATCGTACAAGCCATGCGTGTACATGTGCGTCAGCGAGATAAGTCGCGAGACAAAAAAGGGAATCGCGGGTCGCGAGGGAGAGACGCGGCGGCGACGATGGTGGCGGTGGCGCGTTCGTCTCGGAACTCGTTCAAGGTTCCTGCATTTGCAGGAGAAGAAGAAGACGACGAAGAAGCACCGCTGTTGCGGCAAATGGAGCGACTCTATAAAGGCCGAAGGATAACCGTGGCGCCGCGGTTACCCTTAATATAATCGTCGCGATGCGTCCATCTCGCAGCTTTTCATGTCGTGCAGAAAAATCGGCGAATCGTTAACTGCTAAATACCGGCCGGGGTCCGGTATCCCGTTCGTCGATTAGGGTCGTGCTGCGCGCGAGCCTAATCGAGCTGATCCGCGAAATACGTGTATATGATACGCGCACCTATCACGAATGTGTTTCCCCGATTATACATTATACGGTCGCCGCGTACGTGCATTTCGATCCGCGAAAAGTCCGCGAGTCGTTAATTGGCCTGCACGTCCCGGTGATACGGACGATAGATGAAGCCGAACGCGAAATCGATTTCGATACCAAACGAGACCATCGGTGTTACGCGCGAATGCACTGCGTTGCGTGTATAATGTAACCCCACGTGGGCGTGTTCCCTTGGATATTCATGCCACTCCGTGCAAATACGAGGAGGTAAATGCAGACTTCGTATACTTCAATACGAGGTGGGATATGTAATGCCGGGGCCCTCTTCGCGGGTTATCGGGTGTAGGAAGTATCGGGGCGGTTTTATGCATGGAAGTTGCGTTACAACGGCGATACGAATCGATTGCGAGTCGCGTCGATCGGAGCTTAAATCGACACGCTATCGGCCATTAAGCGTATGACTTGATTACGAGGGTTACTTATTGCCGATATGAGCTAGATGTCTCGATCACGACGAGCAACGGGGGAGACAGTACGTTGGATTACACGGGTAATCTGATATCCCGCATCGCGCATTTCTGTCCGCGGCTCCTTAAAGGTTTATAACAGCTCTTTCGACGATAACGTAATGGTCATCATTATTGCGGCAATGGATATTATTATTAACCTTTTTTTCCAAACTGTCATCTAGTTGTGAGTCGATAAATCGCAGGATAGCACGAGATTGGCCTATTAGAGCTAACTTTGTATCGTAAAGAAAAAGGACAAGAAATATCTTGAAAATGTCAATATTCTACTGTTTCACATATCCTTTCGGTTTCAAAATCCAAATTCAAGTTTCCAAGTAGCGCTTTCCCGTGTCGAGCCACTCTGATTTAGAGCGGAATCTCTTCGCCAATGCCGATAACTGTATTCGTGCGTACGTGCGTACGTGCGTGCGTGCGTGCGTGCGTGCGTGTGCGTATCGGTGCGCGAAAAGTGCGCGAAGGTCGTTAGCCGTTAAATATCGGACGCTGCCTGAGATTGAACGAGGTGCGTATGATCGAGAGAGATCTCTAAAGGGTTCGCAAGCACGCATGCACGCACGCACGCACGCACGCACGCATGCATGCATGCATGGGTAATATTCGCGCAGCACATACGCGTTTATGGAACGTATTAACCGAGTACACGAGCGAGAAACACGCCACAAAGACGCGAGGGTGTCTATATACGCGACGCGGCGCAATGTTGCGTTTTTGCAACGAGAAAAACGAACGAATTATATATTTGCGGTTCGGCACAGGAAAGAAAGGAAAGGAGGCCTCTGTTTTTAGTAACACAAGCATTAAAAAATACTGAGCGATTTTATTAAATAATGACAATATAAAAAATACATAATATAATAAACAGTATAAAGAGCGGTAAGATGACAAGAGTCGAGAGCGCATTTTATCCCGTAAATTTCACGGAGAAACGGGAGCACGAAGCCTTACACATGAGTAATGCGTACGGCCGTTCCTAAACTGACGATCGGCGTAAGGAATCTCGAATGGAGATCCCACGCAAAAACTGGCAGAGACACGCGGCGTTTTTGAAGAGCGCAGAGGGTGCGCTCGTCGCGACGCAGGACGCCCGACATCGGCAAAAACGAGCTCTCTCTCTCTCTCTCTCTCTCTCTCTCTCTCTCTCTCTCTCTCTCGCCGATACGATTTTTGTCATCTTCCTTGCCAAGGACGCGTACGCGTCGTCGTGTGCACGTCGCGTCGTGCGGCGGTAGTTGAGAAACGCGAGAAACGCGGGAAGAGCATGAAATCGATCAGAAGTCATGAGAGATCGAAGCGGAGAGAAGAAACGAAAAAGAGACGAGGAGAAGGAAGTTCTCGAAGGCGAAAAAAAAGAGCGAAAGGAAGAAGCACGCGTACGAGAGAGAAAGAGAGAGAGAGACACAGGCAGAAGAAGGGTTCGTCACGCTGGCAGGTATACGAGTACATACATCGCGTCCGCACGCACTAACACGTGGATCCATACCGCGACACATGGAACGCGTACGCGCTCGCGAGTACCTCCTTCCCTTTAAAAATCCGCGAAGCTATCGGGTTTCCGTCCTGCTCTATCATTCTCCTCCTCTCTACCTCCTCCGGTCCGTCGCGCCATGCGCATTCCCGACCTTGAAGGATGTAACAAGTTGTAACGCGGACCAACGTAGACGAGAGCGAGCGAGGCGATCGCGCGCGGTCGACGGAGCAGCCGACTTTAGCAGCTCCGTGGCAGCCTCCTGGATTGTAACTCTATAAAAGCTTAATTGTTTCTCATTTTACGGTTCAATCTTCGTGATTCTTCTCTCCTTATACGCTACGCCCTTCCCGGCCCGGTGCTATTCCCCCCCCCTGCCTAGTTTCTTCTTCCACTGTGCCGAGCACGAGATCGATGTTGCCTCCTCCATCGAACACGAATTCCCCCGTCTCCTTCTTATACGTTTTCTCGTCGTCCGAGATCCTCTACGCTCTACGCTCTCGTCTTCGGTCTCTCCTTTCGTGTCTTCGCCCTCTGCACCACCTCTTCTTCGTCTCGTTCGTATCCTGATTGCTTTGAGGTGGCTAGCGTAGCTCTAGCAGACGCGTCCTCGATAACTCTGCTCTTACTGCGAGTCCAGTTACGATGATGATGATTTCCGCGATATTGGCTGGTCCATAAACACAGATACAGATCTCTGTAGCGTACTGAAATCTGGTTTCAAGCTTCACTCTTTAGTATTAATATGATCTCATAATAGGGATCACTGCTGTTTGCTAATGCTCTTTACTTAAAAATTCATTTTTTAGCACTATTCATTCGAGATCAAAGGTATCAGAGATTGAATCACGCGATATGGAAATTAGCAGCTTTTTTCAAAGTTACTGTCAGCGTGTTAAACGAGGGTGAGAAACGAAAAAACAGAGTGATTCTTGCGACATCTCGTACGAAATCCCTGCGGCATGAAAGAGAAAGGGCCAGGTTAATATTACACAGTTACGACGCAGTTCTTCCTTCGCTTCTCTCAAGCCTCTTTTTTTTTATTTCCGCATCGCTGTTTTATCGCAGTCGCGCAACACCGCAAGAAAGGTCATCGTGCGCAATCACTTTTATGCATTTGCAACTCTGACATTGATGATGAAGCGCCTTTCAACTTTCCTGGGCACACCTTCTTTTCATTCTTCGGTTGACGATCATAATCAACTGCCGGTTGTGTACCCGACTTCTCGCTGAATACATGTTATCTTTCTGATGCTTGCTCAGCCTGATTTTGACATCGTATTATATTTCTTTCCACATTATTTGCAAGACAATCTTCGTCTTACTATCAGATATGCTCACAATTGTTTCACACATACACAAACTTCAAACGATAGATTTGATCTATAATGTATCTGAAATTGTTGTTTCTTACTAGCATTCACTTGTGATAAAAAAGCATAGTCGCATAACGTTAGAAGGTTTTAAATTAGGCTTTAAAATGAGGGACAATAGAAAGGACTAACATATAAAGGACGGTTACGAAACAGTCGCTTGTACCTACACAAACAAACGCTAGTGAGCGATCGGTTGCCACGTGATAATTATTCGTCGAGATATATGAGGCATTTACGTGCGGCGCGGTATAAACCCCGGAAGAACTCGGAAGAATGCCGTGGAGCCGTCGAAAGGATGGAGTGCGAAATGTTTTCTCGCACGAGCGCTTTGACGAGAGTTCGAGGAACGCGCTCGAACGCGATCTCTCCCAGCCGCCCTGCTTCTTCCCCGCGATGTCTTTCGGGGTACGATATCTTTCCTCGAAACACTCGTAAATATATCGGTAAAAGGCGCTGCGGGCGAACTCGCGGGACCCGCTTAACCAGAGTCGATCGCGCGGGATTGCTTCACTCTTTCCGAAAACACTATTCCCAGGATACTCTAGGAAGAGCCGGAACAAAAAGGATGAGTAGGAGAGCATGGTCGTGTCCTTGAAAGCTAGAGGCGAGGATAAATACACTCACCGTCCCAGAATTTCAACTCTCTAGGCCTTCTCTCGGTCTCTCACTCGCTCTCGCGGCGATGCCCTAGACCCGGTGCAAGAAAGGGCGTACATAGGCAAGTCCAGGTAGGAAGAAAGAGAGGGCTGTGGGTAGCGGAGTGGTGGAGGCACGGTTATTACAGAACGTTGTAAAATTATGGATCGTTAAGCCGCTTTACGAGTTTGTTCTGTTCGCCCTGGCATCTCGCTTCCTTTCTTTCTCTTCCTTTCCTACGCGCGCGCGCTCGCTCTTTTCCTTTCTTCTTCCTCTCTCTCGCCTCTTTCAGTCCGTACGAGGATATATCGAGTCTCTTCTTTCTCGCGGTCGATTTCGCGTTCTCTGTGTCTTGGCTCGATACCGATGGACTATCGTGGAATATTTTTCTTGGTTGTGACCGGCGAAATTCATTCGTTTGTTTATTCGTTCGTTCATTCGTTCGTTATGGCGATTCGAGCAGTGCAAAATTTACCTTGATGGACATATAGGTACGATTTTTGTCATTCGACCCTGGCGATCGGCCTTACCGCTAAGGACGATGACGAGCGGTTGACGACAGCTTATCGTGGTCGTCGGGTTTATACGAGCGATGCCTCGGCGTGATCATCGTAAAACCTACCTACTTACGAGTTGTCGATACATGCAGCAACCGCGTGGCCGCATACGCACACTAACACGAATGCACGAGAATGCCGAGAGATAAAAAGATTGGTATCGATGCTGATGTTAAACAGTGCTAGACGATCGCTCGTTCTCTCGAAAGTCGCCGACTTATTTGAATTTTTTTCGTTTCGTACAAGTGCCGGAGTACTTTTCCAGTAATTTTGTGGGAGAGACGTTTTATCATTGACGTAACGTGTGCTGAAACCAAGGACGCATGAGAGGAAGGCTTCTAATTGCGACTGCGGATTCGACGCCACCTCGCTACTGTGATTTCGAGAAAATAAATGATCAAATTGAACGAGAGAGGTATATACTGGCACACACGCAGAGCACTCACGCGAAAGCACGAATGAGATTAAATCCGGAGTTGCGTGTTTCCTGTTACGTGTGTTGTCGAGCGTCGGTCGGGCCAAGAGGTCTCAACGGAATGATATTATTAGGGATGACCCAAATAGATTTTTTCGAATACTCGCCGACGTAGAAATCTTCGGGACGCTAACGGGTTTCAACTTATATGGAGCGGCGTGAGAGGGACGTCCGCGAGCGTGAACGCATGTAGCATTTTGAAAGGAACGCTTAGGGCTTAGAGGCATGCCATTATTCCGCGTGATCTGGCGTATTGTCAGATCGGAGAGTAGAAGTGAGAAGAAGAAGAAGTATAGGAAGATAAAAATGCGATAGAAAGTGATGTAGCCTCGATGATCTCGAGCATCGTTTCTACCGCCGATTTCGTCTCGCCCCTTTTGTCCTGGGACGGTCAATATTGTTCGAAGCGCGTAAAACTCTTTCGTAATGGACGAAACAAAAGGTTGCGGATATCATTGCGCTCAGCCGCAGGTATAATACGAAATGCTCACGGTGGGCACATCTCGGTTTCCCTCCCTGTAGTCCGATATCTCTCGTTCGCGACCACCAAACCATTACTACCATCTTCTTCTTCTTCTCCTTCTTCTTCTTCTTCTCCATCCTTCTCCTCGCCTTTTTTTTCTTCTCGGAAGCGATCCCATGGCGGTAAGGTAATTGTAGTGATTATGCCCCGTTCTCTCGTTCCCTCTTGCTCGCGCTCTTTCTCCCACCTTCTCGCTTTTTCCTCATCTCTCACTCTGCGGAGCCATCGATGTTCGTGTCCTTCGCGAATCCCAAAAAATCATACCGCGCCCGTAAACCCGACGAATGATCCGGCGAATCATCCTTTTTCTTGCCTTCCGTCATTTCCAGCGGTAATCGCTCGCTCTCTTTGATTTTCATCGTCATTGTTTCTCGGCAACAACTCTGCCCCCTTCTTCGCCTATGTTTCGCTACTCTGATTCGTTCGTGTTTCTTGCTCGCCATCGACGAGCTCGCGATGGTGATCGATGTTTTGTTCAGATGCACTGGCAACAGCTGCTAGTTCGTCCTTTTCGTTGTCGTCGTTGTGCCGGCGAAGGTTCATCTGTTTCTACGAAGCAGATTAGGTAGTACGAACGGGTCCGTATTTTGCAACCTGCGTCCGTCCACCTTGTCGCATAACGTATCGTTGTGTAACATGCCGTAAATAGTATCCTATCTATTCGAGGCTAGTTTTATGGCCACCAGCCATCGGTTGCGCGAAGAATCCTATGAAACGCACCTGGCAAATCCCGGTACTCGATGAAATGATATATCATTACATTTTTGAATTCATGAAAAGAAAACAATGGCAGTTACACTTTAGCACAAAAATTTTATACAGATTTTAAGATTTTAAATATTTGAAGAATTATTAATGTATGATCTTGCAGAATTGTCCAATTTTCTAATTGAAATTGCTTGAAGAGATATTTTTGGAGTTACATATATTAGATTTTTCTTAGACCATTCTTCGTAACATTTTCACATTTTGTGTTACAACGCAAAACACTGACGGGATCGCATTTCGATATACATCGCGAAATCACGTCGTATCGGGGACAGAAGCTCCGACTGCCGTGCATGCCGTCATGATTTTGGTAGGGTGCTACCACAGTGAAAGCCCGGAGTTTTCGGAAGGAGGCGAGGGCACGAGAGAGGAGAATGCGGAGAGGATGAAGGAGGTTCAGGATGCCCGCGAAAGAGACGGCGGTCAGCCCCTCGCGGTGTGTCCGTCAGCCCGGCTATATATCACGTGTAAACGACTCGGATATTAGCATATCTGTATCTGTCCAGTGGTTGTCCCTGCCAACTCTACCGGGATGAACGTCTTCTCCGTACTCGCCTTACCGTCCCCACGGGCCCCCTACCTACCTACCCGGGATTCTCCCTGGTTCCTGTGTGCGCGGCCGAGATGGACCGGGCAGATTCGGCGAGCGGACCGGCGAAGTCGGTTCGGGGAGACGCGATGACGAAGACACGCGAAAACGCATGACTCGTACGAAGTAAGACGAAGAGAGATAGGGGGCGAGCGGACAGATAGCGAGTGCGCGGCGCAGGAGCAGAAAGGACACGGACCCGCTTGCCGAAACTTTAATTGGGAGCTTACACGACGTTACAGTAACGTATTTACGTGAGGGGAGGTTACCCTTCCTCTCTCCCTCACCTGTCGTTCGTTACATCGCGGAGACAAAGGTACCCGGTGTGCTCATTACGATCGTTAGGCATCGGCTGCGCCGACCGGAACGCCGAGAGATGGAGATGCTTGGCGGCGATGTTACTCCAATAGTAGTTGCTTTCTGAAGAAGATGAATACGTGTACCGCACGTCGTATTGCTTCGTACAAAGTAATGCCGCGAGGCTCTGCGCGGAAATCGAAATTTATAAATATAGCTATGGATACTTTTCTGACGCTAATTGAAAAGTCGTTATGAACAACACGGAATTATATTACTTACCACTTTGGTAATCGCAGTGAAAATTTTAAGTAGATTTTTTGTAAAAATAAATGTTTTTTTTGTGGTGGGTTTGATAAGTATTTTTTTCAACGAATGAAATGATAATAATTGACGCGCCCTTGATGCTCGGTTCCGTCGAAGTTTACGGTTGTTTTGACGCCTCCGAATTCTCCGAACATGGACATCGATGCGAAGGCATCGATTAACGAAGGAAGGTAGCCGAGCGCATGTAACTTGCGCGTAATTCGGCGTAAGAGTCAAAGAGCTACCGATAGTATCGAGGAATTTTGGAAGCGAGGCTACGCTACTTAAGTTAATCACAAGTTACGTGCCTAACTCGGCCGTAACGTTTTGCGGGGATCGTCGCGGCGAGTTTTCCTCGGCTCGAAACGGCATGGAGGCACGATAAAACGATTACGTTCGGCGCGCATCGCGTTTCGGGGAAGGAAAAAGGATCTCCACGACGTGCCATGGCGCGGCGATGCGTTGATGCACCGAGCGAGGGGAGGAGAAGACCGCGCGGCGGTGATGGGGACAGGAATTGGGGACGATGAACAGTCGGCTCCCGTGAAAGAGAGACGAGGAAGTAGAGGGAGACCAAGGAGGGGCAAATCGGGAGGGCGAGACGGAGAGAGAAAGAGGGAGAGAGAGAAAGAGAGAGACCGGGTCGTAATAACGGCCGAATCATTTTGCCGGGGTATTTTTCAAAATGACTGGGCACTGTAGGAACGGCGGTATGCCGTGTTCCCTCGCGATCCGTCGGGGGCTCCGCCGCGCCGAATTGCTCGCAGATGCAAGGGAACGAGGAGGAAGGACCCCGAAGAAGGGAGAGGGCGAAGGTGGCCATGAAGAGGAAGAGCGTTCTGTGTATCCAAAAGGTACAGAAGGGTGGAGGTGGGGAGCAGAGAAAGAAAGAGAGGGGGGATAAAAAGAGATGGGGGATTTATGCGCCTCATATGAGGGATGCGGAATGGGGAGGCATATGTATCGCGGCCAAGCCAATGGGAGAAAAAGAAAATGGAAGGATGGACGATAAAGGGCGGGGAGGCAATGGGCAGAGGGGGAGAGGAGATGGAATGAGATCGAGGGATAGAAAGGGAGGAGGATAGCCTCTGCTACCGCATGGGCCACCGGTAAAAAGAGCGCGCTGACCGAGTAATTGCGCCGATCGCCGATCGGTTCTCTACCGTGAGGATGAATATTTCGATCTCTCGACCGGTTTCCGGGAATTGCCGAGAGCGTGACTTCTTCGGACGCAGAAACGCTTGGGCATCGGGGATCGAACATTGACGAAATTTGTGCCACTGAAGAAATGCTGAGTTCGCTGGTTCTCGTTGCTCATTCCTTTCCGTGGCTCCTTCTCGTGGCCCTTTCTTCGCCGATTGCGAATCCACCCTCGGGCCTATCGATTTCGACGAGCCGCGAATCACGAATCTATATCAAAAGCGTGCAGGTGAAATAGGGACCCGCGGGGTCTGTGACGAATGGGCGCGAGGAGTCGAGGGGTTGCAGCACGGATCGAATAAAATGACGATTGTCGAAATGATTCGGACCGAGAGAAAGAGAGAGAGAAAGAAAGAGAAAGACTCCCTTTGTCTCTGAGCGGCGCGGCGGCCGATTCGTATTCGAGGCATATCCTTCGTTTAGGTAGACAGACGGTATAATTTCGTCGGGTCTGTGTCATTTCGAGAACCTTCGCGGCACAACTCCTCCTTTCCGAGGCGGGCTCGCTATCCCTTTACCTGGAGGATTCGCTCTGTCTCTCTCTTTCACCCGTCTCGATCCTCCCGCTCTACTGACTATCCCTCCCCTGTCTTAACTATCCGCCGTCTCATTATAGGCGGACGTCTAATATCGCGTGTGTCTCTACCGTTCTAAGACCGGGCAGTTATTTGCGAAATATTCGGAGCATTGCGTTGCCTAATGTCCAGAGACGCGCCGTGCGATCGAGGCCCTCGGGGCCTTGCGTCGGGCCCCGACGTTAAGGTACGTCCCAAATTCGTGAATTCTGGACGATCCGGAGATAAACGAGCGTCTCTCCATACAAACGGCCGGTCACGAAAAGGCCGGTTATCTAGCGAAGGTTGTATAGTTAAAAGTAGAACTGGAAAATGGGTAGGGCGGGTCTGTACACGCGTCTCGATATAAGCTAGGATGCGAGGTGTGTGCGTGCATACGTATGTTTGTGCATGTGCTGATAGGAACGTGGGCGGCGCGTATCCGCCGTCATCGCCACTGTTCGTTAATTGCCAACGATTCGCTAAACATGCAACGACATTTCCGAACACGCGATGCATTTCGGAGCACTTTTCTTGGCATATCGGTGAAATACTCCGATTCGACATGTAAGGACGCGGAAGGAGAAGGAGGGAAAGAGGGAGGAGAGAGAGAGAGAGAGAGAGAGAGAGCGTAAAGAATATCGCGAATTCGTCCCACAAGCGTTTGCACGCATACACGTGCGTGTCAGGTCTCCGCGAGAGAAGTGTCTGGTCTTCTATACGCCGATGTCCGTTCTCACCTCGCTCAAAGAACGGTACTTTTATCGATACGACGTTTGAATTGCTCCACGATAGCGCTCACCATTTTTCTCACCTTCGCTTCGAACGACACCGGGGGAATCATTATCTGTCGCCAGCCATGAAACGTCGACAGGTCGGAATGATCGATACTTAACGGGTAACAATTAATATGCGAACACACGCGCGATTAGGCGGTGTTACGCGTATCAGTTAATCACGACGCAGAGGATTAACTCCTCGTACCACTCCGACATTCGTATATTTGCTGAGTGCGTGGTCGACCAGTCGTGTATATCTTAAATGAATGTCTATGACAAGCCGAATGTCAGATTGTTGTTGGCGCGTCTCGACACTGTCATTGATAGAGAGGAGTGGTTTACAACGAAACGCGACACGCGAACCAATCCCCGGATGAAGAGGCAATAACATTTTACATAACGAGCCTAAAACTCCGCCCAAAATGAACCAACGTGGCCAAGATCCTCTTGCCGAAAGCGTTCTAACGCCTTCCTCGTGTTCTCGTGAACTCGTGCGATTTTCGATATTCCGGAGGGAGGGTTACGTCACTATTCGACCTTTACGCAACGCGCGTTCGGCGTTCGAGCGTAGATTTTCTTCACGGCTCGTTCGGCCCGACCGTTTGCGAGGCGAACGAAATATCAATTCGTCTCGGATCTATTTCGTGAGAGACCGCGAGCATATATTACCGCGAGAGAAGAGAGAGAGAGAGAGAGAGAGAGAGAGAGAGAGAGAGAGAGAGAGA
>NW_020214555.1:400145-403664 GCF_003070985.1 Temnothorax curvispinosus
GAGAGAGAGAGAGAGAGAGAGAGAGAGAGAGAGAGAGAGAGAGAGAGTAACTTGAATTTGATTTATGCCACGTTGAGTCACGGTGTAAAGTCACGTTAGTTACCACAAAGACTATCATATATCACTGCCCGATCGCGCGAGGGAAGTGCAAGGGCGGCTCGAACGCTCGTCTGAGCGCTCGTACGCGCGCCGCGTTTAGCGGCTAATTTTATATCGTATCGTGCTGTAAAATTCTGCCACCTACGTGCAGTCTCCGAATCGTCTCTCTGAACTGATTCCAAAAACGAAAAAAAAGTTTGGGCGAATAATCTCGATTGCTGGCATGGCCAAGTCCGCTCATCGTCTTTTAAAGGCCTGATTTCGAAAACTTCTTGCAAGTCCCGACGAGACAGAGCAGGATCATTCGCTAAATTTTCGAAGAAAGGTGTCACGCGACGTATCGTCGTGTCGAGAAACGAGTAGTTCTGCCGCAACGGGGGGAGGGAGGAAGAAGGGGTGTTGATTCTTATTACGGCACGGTCGTTCGCCGTCCAATTAGAGCCGTCTAATTGGATCCTCTCGTGGAGTCGCGGCGATGACGGAAGTGTCGATAAGACCGGGTACAGGCCGTCACAGTGAAACCACCGGACGAACGAACGAGGCCCCGAGAAGAAGGCTGTGGCTGGGGGGGGGAGAAGAAGGGGACAGAGAGAGAGAGAGAGATAGAAAGAGAGAAAATCAGAGGAAGGCACACGGTCGAATCCGTGCGTACACACGAGTGACGTATCCGAACGTATGCGGCCCTCACAGAGCGATGTGAGGCGCGAATATAAATCACAGCGTGTTATACACCCAAGCGTGTGCTGGCTGCAGCAGTGCCTTTGCACGTATGCACACGCGAGGAGAGACCGTGGCCGGGCGCAACCGACGCACAGTGCGGGCGCACACGAGGGCCTCTCCGTAGATCGAAGCGATCTTCCTCATGTTCTTGTTTCTCGTCTTCCCGTACCGGCCGTTCGTTCCTCCGCGTTCCGCTCCCCTTCTTCTCTCTGTTCACCGGCCACGTTCATCATCATCACTACCGAGAACACAAGCGTCATCCTCACCCCCCCCCCCCCCCCCCCGATTCGTAAGAAGGGAATCGTGCAAAGAGCAGCGGTATCGTGGCTGTATATTTCGCGCCCCACTATTTGTGAATTGCTTGCGTTGGACTCTCTTCCCTCTTTTACGATCTATAATACTTCTTCGCGAAGAGTTAAGTCCGGAATGATTATGCATCATCTTTGAGAACATTAACGCAGATCGATTAGAGGATGGTTATTCTTGGTGCTGCACTGGCTTTCGCTCATAATCGGCATTTCGCGACAGTCTGAACCACGCGTTGAAGTCACCCGCGGACAGCGCGATTCTTCGTTCACCGATGCACACATCTACGCATGCCTGTATGCACGGTGCACCTTCCGCAGGCGGGACACGCTTCAATGCGAATACGATCGATATCGCGTCGATCGAGTGCGCGACGATAACGCGACGACAATAATGCAGCCATAATCGAGCACTCGCCGTCGGCGAATAGGCGGACGCCCGAGCATCTCGCTCATTAATTATGACAATGCGGTGCATCGCGCCCGCATCGTTCGTCACTCCAGGCCTCTATCGCGCCGTTGATAATTGCAATCAAGCTCGGCGTTTTCCTCCCGGAGGAGGCATCCCGCCTGCGTGGCTTCGCGGCGGGAATGTGAGAAAAAATCGGTCGGCGCTTCGAGTTGCTCGCGGAGAAGCTCATTGCGCGATCGGGTGATATATGGCGCGCGGGAGCGTAGGTAGGCATCCGTCCGTCCATTCGTCCATCTAGTCTATCGCGGCTTTACCTACGCGCGTCCACCTCTGCCCGGCGTTGCACGGCGGCCTGAAATCCTCGTCGATCGAGCACCTGTCCGCGCGGATAGTCCTACAACCCCGGCAATAAAAGAGAGCATGAGCGAGCCGCGCCGAGTCGCACGGCCTCGCACATTGTTGCCGCAACGATCTCTTCGGCTCCCCTCTTCCGCTTCCTGCATTCCAAACGATTTTGTCGACGGACGAGGCCTTTCTTGATCTCATTGAGCACTAACGAATCGATTGTTGAAATTTATATTAATAATTATCTATTTACTATCAACGTCCTTTCTTATCTCTTTTTAATAATTTTTTCTTCTTTGACCGCGAGATATATTAATCATGCAAATTGCGATTCTACAGAGTTTTAAATTTTAGTTGTAGATTTTATCTAATAATTTTACCTAAGGTAATAACGTAGTTACCTAAGATAGTAACGTTTTGAGAGACCGCGTTATAATTTAACGATTTACTTTCCTTGCTTGGCCTTTGATTTATGTAATGTCGATTTGCACGTTGCTAGTATTAGTTTCGTAGCTTGTTCATTAGCGATTGCGTATCGATCGATCGTGATCACGTTTTCGCAAAGATTTAATACCTTCAGAAAAATTTGTTTAGTCACACATACGTGTTCCAGTTTTCCTTTCTCTTTTCTTGAATGTCTCGCTGGTGATACGTGCACGGGTCGTAAGTCAACATATCGAAACAATAAATGCGGCAAGATATACACGTGTTGCTCCATTCCCTTTCGCTGTTTCGTCTTTGTCTCTCCTCGGCCGTGCTTGTCGGCGATGTTGACGTTTTAGAAAGCGACTCCACGTCCTCCCGCTGCTTTTCCGCTGCAGCGAGGGCTAATGAAAAATAGCAGGTGGAGGTGAACGCGGGATGACAGAGAGAGGCAAGAAGGAACAGCGCGAGACGAGAGTGAAGGAGCGGACTCCTATAGTTATCTGCATTCCGGTTTACCGAGAACCTATGCACTTGAGATGCATAACTCTTCTCTGCATGTGGCGTTCGCTGAAGCGAGAAAGAAAGAGAGAGAAAGGGAGGAGAGGTATAGGAGTTTGAATAATTTCGCAACGTTTCTAGGTACATATATCTTGATACTTACGCGCGAAACGTGAAACAAATTCGAGATATGCAAATGAACCGCGTCCTGTACGTCGAATTATAAATTAAATTTATTAGGTTATGTTTATGTGTTGTGTGTTAAACTTGGACAGAAAAAATATTTTCCGAAGAGATGGTATTTCAGAATATAATTATTTCGAAGAGAAAGACGAAGAGAATTTATCCTAAGATGAGTTTTATACCTACATTTCAAATTAATCTAAAAAGAACTGATATCTATCTATCTCTTTCTCCGAGAATTGATCTGATTTTGATCGCGAACTCTTCTGGAATCCGTCGGCGAAAACGTAGTTTTGTCAAGAACGGCGTACTTATACGACTACCTTGCGTATCACCTCCGGTCTCTACTATGGCGATTTCGTAGTCCGATACTAGCGTACTTCACCGCGGTATGCGATCCTATCGGTAATTGCGGCCGACCATCTCGCGAGTTTAAACAGTCCTCGTGACTCACTCATAACGCGATATCCCGCAATTTCTATTATTATCCAACATATTTTACTACACCCTCGGTATGTGTATCAATGCCTA
>NW_020214555.1:403674-416714 GCF_003070985.1 Temnothorax curvispinosus
TAAGAACAGTGTAATTACATGTAATACATCACGTAAGCGATGCACCGACCGCGAGTTAAACTCACGATATACGTCAGTCAGATGCACCTTAAAGAACTCCCGCGTTCTACGGTTACTCGGCTTAACAAATGTGAAATATTTGCGAAGCAGGTGACGATATTTCCAACATTATTCTCGAATATTTCATTTTTTACATACTTCTCTTCGTATATATTATAGAATCTTATATAATTTGGAAATAATCGAGATTGATAAAAATATCAATGATTTATTTAGTTTTGTGAGGACGAAGTTATTTTAAACGTTTTAGTCTCTTCTTGTTGAATTCCGCGCTGCTGCTCAGGCATTTTCAATTCGTGTTGCGTGCCATTCCTTTTCACCTGCATCGTCTGGAATCATCTTACTCCGGGAAAAGGAAGCAAAGCTCACCGCTGCGTCGTGATTTCTGGGACGATACACTCGGCCGCTTGTCGTCGTGGGACGAGACGAACCGTGCAGCGCGACGCGATTCTATCGGTAATTGCAACCGGCGCGGCGATCAGAAGACGATGCGACTCGACCGTCGCTACTCGTTACAAGACAAAATTTATGATGAAAAGTCGTTGAAAAAGAAATAATATTTTTGATGGATTAAGGGGATGCTGGAGACAGGTCTGTTTTACCACGAAATTTTCAGACACACAAATCTTTTGATTGATTTCACCGAATTACAAATTTTTTGTCCAGAATTAAAGTATGGACGATAACGAAGACGGCAGGCACCAATTGCGTATGAAAAACGAAAAAAAATTAGAAAATTACATTTTTATTTTTGATTCTGCGGTCGACTCATGACAACATTTGCTGCAGATAAAAGTTTTAGACTGTGTACGTATACAAAAACCTTGCAGCCGTCACGGAAATACAATAAAGAAGAATCCTGTGCTTGCAGAAATGAGCTGCGAGCTTTAGTATAAGAGAAAAGTATGTTAGAAAATTTCATATGCACATGTTACGCGTCTCCCCGATTTCAGCCAAAAACTCTGCGTTCTGTATGTATGTGTAAGAATCGGTGAGCACTTCTTTATCGACGCTGGTCGAGTTTGCCTGCGCTCTGTATGTATATGTAAGAATCGGTGAGCACTTCTTTATCGACGCTGATCGAGTTCGCCCGTGACTCCAGCATCCCCTTAAGACGCAACAAAAAGTAACGAGAGTAAAATCAGCACATGTATTATGAAATGTTTTAAATTGCGTAATCATGCGTCAAATAAAAGGAGCTTGCGCGGAGCTCGACAGAGTGCAGGAGTGACGAAAGTAAGTCCTAACTGAGGGACAGGACGGGAGGGATATAACGCGGGAGTTAGCGAAGCGGATCGCGAGACGCGCCGTAATGTAATGGTCGCAGGTGCAGTTCGACATGGTACGCTCTGATGCAATTAGTAAAAGGCTGTATCTATCCTATCTGGGCACGAATGCCAACAGCTCGTGCGTACGCTGCGAGCGCGTCGCGAGAGAGTAAGAGAGAGAGAGAGAGAAAGAACAAGAGTGTGTGGAGGTGAAATGGCTAGGGAACGTGTGCCGTTTATTTATGCGTGCCAACGAAGCGTGTCTGTCATGTAGGTTGGTAGATGAGAGCGACAAAGGCGAGAGATCGAGAGATCTCTCGGCGTGCTACCTCCTCGACGCCGACGCGCGATGCCAATTGCAGTTGCAGTTGCAATCGTACACGCGTAGCACATGGGATTCTCGTGTGCGTGCGATTCGTGTCGCACCGAATGCTTTAATTAGAGCAAGTTTGTGCCTGGTGCGAAAGCGCTGTCTTTAGCAGTCTGGCGAAAAGTGCATAGACACGTTCGCATTGCGGAAGGCATTGAACTCGCCGCCGTGAATTATTCAAGGCCCGAGCAGCGGTGTCCTTGATTCACGCATAATTACAGGAGAAATTCTTTCGCTGATATTTTAGTGAAGCTCTTTAACAACGTAATTTATGTAATAGAAATTCACATTAAAAGTCTGTTTTACTCTCACATAACAATTATATTTTGCATATAAGAGGCGGGCGATCGCGTAATTACATACATACGCGCGGAAAATGTTATAGGAATATATTCAGCGTACATATCTATTATAAATATTATTAAAGTGACCGAGAGAGCTTGCGAATTAATATATCACCTCGTTGCCGTTTAACGAGTCTCGCGTTGATACACGCGGCTCTGTCAATAATGATTAATCGCGACTTGTAGAATTCACGACCGTCCCGCCAGGTCGGCCGGTACGCGTTCGGTTCGCGTAAGAAATCGGCGCGAGACAGCGCGCGTTAAGGGACAATCGGTTAACAGCAAACGCGAACGATCGGCGCAACACGATCAGCGACTAATTGGACACTTGGCAGTGAACGGGCCGATTCATCGACGGCCCGTCTTCGGTTCCGCAGATTAACTTCGCCTACGGGACGCCTTCTCTCGCCTCGCCTCGCCTCGCTTTACCTCACCTTACCTCTTCACCTCACCACGCTTCGCCTTGCCCGGTCTTGCGATCGGTTAACGGCGTGCCGACATACAACAGCGACGTTTCACCCAGGCAAGGTCGTCAAGTGACTGGCGAAATCGGATTCGTGCGCGCACAATTACGATGTCTTGTCGTGTCGCGCATGCACAGGTTTTACTATATTTGCGCACGACGTATGTTTCATCGATTACTGAATTATATCGCGAAGGAGTAAAATTTATAGTTCTCTTTCCGCCATTCTCTCGACGTTCGCGATATCGCGAGAGACCGAGGAGATAGAGACGTATTTACGCACGTAAATATATTCACTCAACGTATCAGCCACGAAGTGAAGAGATGAGAGCGGGAATATCTTCGCGTTGAAGCGATATTACTTATTTACATATCGATTGAACAAGCTCTCATGGGCTGGATACGTGAGCCGAGTCTTAATAACGCGGTAATGAGGGCGTTTTCCTCTCAAATAACAGCGCGCCCATTACAGCGCGACGGACTGTTATATCGCCTAAAAAGGCAATGTACGAGAGGAGAGCGAGGAAAGAGCTCGCGGTGATGCAATGAAAATCGGTTGATTAACGAGCTCAGTTTATTAAAGAGCTCGCCGAGTCGTAGTTGCTCGCGAGCAATGATCTAATTAAATTACATCACGCCCGAGAATCCGCGCATTCACCTGGCTGTACTCAAGGGAATCAATTAGCCATATTTTACTCTGCAAACGCTTTTAAATTATGATATATGTTAATCATCGTCTCGTGCATTCCCGCAATTGTGCGGGCCGTCGTCGTAACTCTATATCTGTCCATCGGAAATGAGGGAATTATTGCAATTAAAATCATCAACGCTTATATATATATATATTTATACATATAATTTTTTTTTTTTATCGAAGTTACGCATTTTCGTTTAATCGACCGTCGCGTGAAAGCAACTTTTGATATCGCATTCGATCGATTTGCGACTCTATCTGCGATCTGCGAGTCGCTCGATTCGTTATCGCTCCGGGATCGAGTCTAATTGCGCGACCGGCGAATGCCTCCATTGATGCGGAATATCGCTGTTTCGAGGTGCGCATATCTACGTGCGCGCGCGCGCGAACGTCGTGGAAAGTCAGAAACGCGGCGAATAGAATAATTATCTGCGCACATGCGCCTTCTCTCGGTAGATAACAATTACCTACGTCGCGGAGAAAATTCGCTCGGCTACTTTCCGCGCAGCGCTAAAGTCCGCGAGATTACGGTACACGTCGCGTTTTAATGGTCCGCGAGCATTAGCACGGACCACTTATCTTCCCGCAAAAACACCCGACATTACGTCGTCCCCTCCAACAATTTTATTCGTCGTCGTGGTCGTAGCGATCGGCATCTAGCGGGATCTCCGTTCGCGGATATCTCGTAATCGTCGAGCATCTCGTCGCATCGCGGAAAACGTAGGTTTGCACCGAGACGAGTTTTCGTGTCGCAATATTACGAGTGCTTTACAAATAGAGAAGAATACTTTAAATTAATTCTCCATTATCGAATTCTGTTTCTTTTTAATAAATTATATTTTTGATAATCTCGATGAGCTTGCTTTGCTATTACAGTCGAGATACGTTACGGACTGGCGGCTGTTCACAAGCTCGCGGAACGTCAAGTCCCCAGGACGTACCGGCAATCGCGAAAAAAAGCGGATGTCGCAATCGTTCACGATCGGGTCCCCCGTGCCGCTAAAGGGCAAAGCTAATTTCCATCGATCATCCGCTCATCGTTCCCCGATTTTTGCACCGGTGAGGAAGGGGAGGGATAGCATTAGCATGAAGGCACTCCTCCGGGAAAAAGAGTTGCGCCGGGTTCCTTTACCAGGCAAACTCCTTTACAGGCAAAATCGTGCGTCGGGCAATCGATCAATCGCTTCTCTAGGTGTTGCGGGTTATTACGTGAAAAATGCTTGTACCTTCGATAGCTTCTCACCGCGGGAGGGTTCGGACCCCCAGCGTACTCCTTCCTCGTCCTTCGTCGGTCTTTAGTGTATTCCTGTCGCTCTTTCTCTCATTCTTTCCTTTTTTATCTCGTTTCTTTTTCTTTCTCTCTCTCATCTCTCTTTTCTCATCCTCGTGCCATCAGCAATCCTCATCTATCTTAGCTCTCTCCTTCCATCGAACGCCGTCCTAGGCCGAGTAGAGTCCTTCCAGCCCAGGGGATTCTTCCTTCCTTCCTTTCCCCATCCCTTTTCTCTCTGTCCGCGGTTACGGTTCAACTTCCACGAGCTCCTCCGTACTTGATGGTACACGAACGTGCGCGCATATAATTCTTCGCGCAGGGGGAGGAGGAGGTAACGGCGGTCGGGGTAGGATAGAAGAGAGGGGGGATTGTAAACGGCATACGAGCAACCGCACGGAAAGCCAAAGTGATAGAGCATGATTTATCTGTCGGTCGCAATTTTTATCGTCGCCCCCCACCTTTAAAGGTTGCAGTTACGACGTTCGCGGTGTTGCCTGCGCGAACGCACGCTTCCGTGGGTATTTACGCGCATCCACATGCATCCTCTCGAACCCGACGACGAGGGATTGATTGTAAATTTCGCCGTTGACAGTAGACCGGGCGCCTCCGCGTGACTTCATAGGGGATCCAAGCCTCGTGTGTATTGATTACACGATTTCGGCACGCGAACCTGATTTACGATCTCCGAAATCCGGCACTCGGAATTTATAATCAGATTATTGAGTCACGCCCATTCACGCGCACGCACACACAAGGCGGTGTTACCTAATCAAAACTAATCCAAGATCATTACTGGAGAACATCATAGAACGTGTATAATTTTATTCAAAGAGGTATTAATAGTGTTGTGATTTTTAACGCAATTATTTTCGGAGTATTTTTATTTTAACGATGTTCTCAGGACTATCGTTTGTTTGGGCGCGCAAATTAAACGAAACCACGACTCTCCTCTTCTGATTTTCTCGGCAAACTCGCGGTTGCAAATTGCTTGCGCGCCGCGATCGTGGCGCCATAAAATTAAGGCAACGATTACCGCCATCTCGTTTTATAGATCCGCCGTATAGCCGTATTATTTAAGCGCACGTACGCCGCGACCATATATACCATACATACCGCGGAATTTCAAATAAGAGATTGTAAATTTTGAAAACCCGGTGTGTGCGCAAGGGTTCAACCGTAAATTTCTCGCAGGTCGAACGGCGAGTCAAAGTAGGCGCATTTACGTATGCCGCTTTGCGTGCACCGTAACTCACGGCTATTGTTATTATCGTCGATTGACCATTAACGGCTGTCGGCTGCCGCCGCTTTCGCATTGATAGAAAATCGCGTGGGATTCGTCGATAGGCGCGTGGCATCGTATATACATACTGTTAAATTTGTATTGTCAAATTATACTCAATTTAAGTCACTTTTTACCATTCCTGTACGTCCTGTAGATCACCACTGCTTCTACTCGATATGCCGTTAATTTAACTATACCAATAGAGTTAAAATAGTACTGTTTTGTATTAAAATAATAAATTTTGACACATACGGTAATTAAAAATAACAAAATGTTATTTAACCTTTCGTGTGTAAACGTGGGTTAACGGCATCCGAGCCAAAATAATATCTGTTCGAAACTGTAAAACTTGCAAGTTTGCCAGAAAATATTAAATAAACGACGTTCATCAAAATGACTATAAAATTGTTAACTACAATGTAAACAGATGTTTTGTGAATTTTTCTGATTTTTTAAAATACTTTAAGATAGGGAAAATAGCATCAAACATGACAGACCGTGGGCATCATCAGTGTATGCACTGGGAAGGTATCGAAAAAACGTATGCGCACGGAGAGTTTAACTTAAGATACTGGCTTAAACCTTTAATATTTAATAGTATAAGCGCGCATGTACCACAGCTCTAGCGGGACTCCCTGTCTCGAAAAAACATCGGTTATTTTCCCGATCATTGTCCCGATTTCTCTTGGTTTCCCCGAGATTTTTTCAGACCAAAACGATGAGCTTCGATCGCGATGGAAATTTACATTACATACGTGAGATGACAAGAAGGATACAAGTTAACAATAGCGACAGATGCTTAGATGCCTGGCCTTTTTCTCGCTGCCAATGCGCCTGCATAGTTTGCTCGTGAAGAGCTCGAGCCTCCAGGGGCCGGTGCATTCGGCTGCACCGTACCGTGTAACGGGCTGTTTAGTGGCTGCTTAGCGATCCGATTCTACCGATTAAGAGGAAAAAGCTTGCGTAAACAGCAGCCGGCGCGTATGTTTCGCACCGGTGAGTGCATATGTGCTCCATATTATATGTATGTATATTGTATATAACCGCGTGTGCGTACGTTCTCCCCTGTGTGTTCACGCCGGCAGCGCACCGTATCGTGTTAAGACGTTACGCTGGTGCGACTCGAGACACGCTCCTGCTACGCGATAAATGCAGTTAGAAAATCTCAATCTGGTGCATCGCGTAACGCGTTAACGCCGAATACCATTATCGAATTCGTATCACATATGTCTGTCAATTTATTCTTCTTATTGATCGTATCATATATATCTCTTTTTCTCGATTTCGATCGTAGACCCGGTGGTTATTTCGGGTCTAAAATACATACGTAATACGAGATTTAGCTCGCAAAATTATATTTATATCATGCCTGTCGAGACATACGATCGGGAATGTCAATGAATACCGACGCGCGCGGCGAAGAGGGGGCCCCCTAGGTGCAGATACCGATAAACTGAGAACGCCGGAACGACATTAAAATTATATTTACACCGTTGTAGTGGCGTATATAAATAGAAGTCACGTTCGCGTACTCGTATACTAATAGCTCGCGCGAACGTCGGCAAGAAGTACGCAGAGGGAAGTTTTATAGTGCATCAATAATGACCGACACCGGTGCCGGCTTTAAGACAGAACGTTACCTTGATGCAACTTGGATCCTTCATTAGGCGCTACCGATTGACCGGTAGGTAGGTAGGTAGGTAGGTAGGAAGATAGCCGTGCATGCACATGCATGCATGCATGCATGCTGAACGCTCGACAAAAAGCGTACGCGTGCAAAGCGTTTCGCAGCCTCGGGGCGCAAACGGAGAGATTCCAGATTCTCGACACCACTTATCTCCCCTACAAATTTCTGCCAGTGGAGCAGATGAGAGGCGCCGATAAAAGTGCATGAAATATATCGATAGGCTGTGCACATATGTATAATCTTGATCGACGATCGGGTTATTAATAATTCGACCACGTTTCGCCCACTGTAAATCACGCGAAAAACAAGTTGTCTACCAAGAACGGGCTTTCGCACTGCGAGCGTTTATAACTGGTTTCCTTCCGGAAGTAAGAAGGAAGAAAAAGAGACAAAGAAGGAAAGAGGAAAAAAAGGCAAAGGGAAAAGATGTAGCACGGTTTAATACTGGTAGCGGAAGAAACGTGCCAGCGCGGCGCGGCGCGGCGCGCGGCGTTCCGCTATCGCAAATCCGGCGTTCCTCGGAAAAGAATATATTAACCCTCATCGGGGATGCGCATCACGCTCATCGATATCCCGCACTTTGTTTCGGCGAAAATAATCAATATCGGAGCTCCTTTTAACGCGCGCGCGCGCGCGCACACGGACTACCCGGCTTGAATTTATAGGCCCGCGATATCGTTACGTCGTATAAAATCATAAGTAATTTACGGAGACGCGTTAAAAAAGTGATATCGATAGCAAACGAACACGGCGTCGTATTTCTTATGGGCTGTCTAGGATGTAAGCAGGCAATGGAACGCGATATCGAGAGGATAAAATAAACGACGGGGTAATTAATCGAGACTTCGTGCGGCTACACGCGGTCGTAATCGGTGAACCGCGTTTTTTTTCCCCGCGTCCGCCAATCCACTTTGACTATTGGAGGCCAGTCGATATACGGTTTGTATCGACCCGCAAAAACCGTTTACCGTATACGCATGCAAAGCTGGTTTTATGCGCCCGCGGCCACCTGAAGATTCCAGATCTCGTCACGGTCACTTATACAACTTTGTTTCCTGTAAATGGAATCACGCGATGGAGTCACTGTAATTGTAACAAAAAAGCCGCGGCCGGCTCAATTCGTCCGGAACTTCCGCGCAAAAAACCGTAGTAGAGGGCGGCGGCTGGCGCACAAATTTGAGGGATCATAATTTTGGCCGATGTGCATGCGCGGCCATTGAACGATGAATATATGTTGTGACAGCAGGTGGAGGCAATTGAGAGAGGCGATTTGAGAATGCATTTATTTTATTACGGCAAGCTCTTTCTACATATTTTGATTACCTTTTCTTGTTTCTTACTGTAAACGCGAAAATGTGCGTAGGTTATAGGTGCGAAATTAGAAGAGAGGTGTTCGCACGGTCAACGGTTCGTGGAAAAACGTTTACGTTTGGGACGGATACATTGTGTCGACTTGTTACTCATTGCCGAGCGATAATAACCCAACAATGGCTAACGGTCCAATAAACGTTACAGATCCGATAACTGCCAAGTGCTATGTAAGTACCGCACGGGCGGCAACGTAGGCAGCGTAATAGGTCTATTTAAGCGGAACGGTCAGGAGGGTTATCATTACCACCGGGTTATTAGAATTCCTGATCCTCCGTGTCGATACGATTGCGCCTCCTCGGAGATACGTTTTATCTGTTCGAGATGTACGACAAGAGAGAGAAGAGAGAGAGAGAGAGAGAGAGAGAGAGAGAGAGAGAGAGAGCCGGTCCGGTCCGAAACCGCTACGTATGTATACTTTCGTCATGTGCGTGCAAAAGTCGATGCGTACCACACCGCCTCGGGCATTTTCGGTATGACGGAGTCTCGACGCCATTCATTTCTCGTGCAATCTTGTTGCACGAAGAAGCAAGCACGAAAGTCACCTCCGGCTTCGAAACCGGCTGCGTATTCGTCGATCGCTCGCTTTCAGCCACATACGTTGAACAAACAGGGCATTGATCGCGCGAGTGTCCATCAGCTTCGCGAAGTCCAACTAAGGACTACAACGGTCATTCTAGAATTATTCCGAAAACTTCGCTGGCGATCTCGTACGAAGTGCGAAATGTCGTCCTGTGTAAAATTATAGATGGTTTCACAGTCTGATTTTTGACGCTTCTAATTTCTGACAATTTAACGATAAAATTATCTTATCACGCGCGTTTAAACCGCTCAGACAATTTTTGCGTCGGCGATTCCTAAGAGAACAGCATTCGGATTATCTTTTCCGTCGTATTTTCATTGTTTGCGTCGGTTTGCGTGCCGCGAGCTTCTCCGGTGTGGTTTCGGGCGTTGCCTCGTAGCGTGATTAGAAGTGGAAGACGAACGGAGAGCGCGCGGCAAGATGGAGAGAGATTAGAAAAGATAGCGATGGCGGTGGAACTCTTCTAGATGAGTTCCCCCGGGAGAAAATAATTTGCGGGTGACCAACCGACCAGCGGTGTGTCTGCGGTCTTCGTACAATCTCGAAGAGAGAGAGAGAGAGAGAGAGAGAGAGAGAAAGAGAGAACGTGGGGAATGTGTACGCGGATGATCGCGGACGAACTAGAGGCAGGGATAGGTGGAAGGGAAAAGAATATTGTGGTCTCGACGCTCGTAGATGAGAGAGTGAACGGGGTGGCCGGTACGGCGGAGGAAATGCAAAGACGCAGAAGGAGACGAAGACGAAGAGGAGAACCGCGGGCCAGGCCTCGACCTCGGGGTTTATTAACTCCGGGTAACGTTATATAGCGCTTTGTGGGTCCGCGAGCGCATCTAACGCACACTCCGACACGCGCGAGCTGCAAAATTCTGTGGTGTAAGATCCGTTCATTGTGCCGGTGGAGGACTATCTCGTTTAACGCCGGCCAAAGAAAACCTCCCAACGGTCCAAGCCCAGTAATGCCGTGAAAGCGATTCTAAGAAGAATAAATTTAGCGGAGTATGGCGGTATCGAATGGAATATAAGAATTATACGCAATCACCGATTGCGTTCTTAGAATCGATCTAGTAAGTAAGATCAGTTGGTGTGAACGCCATGAAATATATAGAGAATTTATTTTTTGAATAAGTGAACGTCTAATTCAAAATCTGCAATTTGGCGATTCCGGCTGTCTTAGAAAAATTTCGCGAAATCCCGTTAACACGAGATAGAGAATCGGTGCCCTTTCTCTCTTTTCTTTACAGCGTTCATCTCTTGGATTTCCGGGCACAAACCACTCGGCTAGACATGCTCGGAACGAATTATTAACGGCATTGGTCCGTCCGCGATTGCGTTCGTCCCTGACTTTGCCGAGAAAGGATGATGAAGGATGTACACATATTTCATGTAAGTCCGGTGCGCGATATTTCAAAAATCTGCTACAGGAAGCTCATAGAGCGGAACGGGAGAGCGAGATTACGACGGGCAAGTGAAAATAGAGAGATCGATCGGATTGATTGTCTCAACGAATGTTGCGACAAACGCAAGTGTATTACACGAAATGACGTAACGCGGTGGAGAACCATGAGTAGATGCGCGATATAGTGTATACGAAAATATAATATAAACGAATTATACTTATATCGCGGCCTCTGTAGGAATTGAGCAGGTAATAGAAGCCGTTTCACGGCTTCTGGAGCGCTATCGCGCGAATATTAACCGGAGCCGCGCTCATGCACGACCACGTATACACGCAACCGTGGGATTTCGCGTTATTACGCGAGTCAGCGCATTTAGATATTTCCTCGTGTCTCATGGCGCTCCCGTATAGCAGCGAACACGCGCGAACGCGCGCACACACACAGGTGAGAGAAGCGAAAGAGACGCGCGCGCACACTCGTAGGCGCACGTACTCGCGCGCACTCGCGTATATTCTTGCAAGAAGTACGGGGCCACGGTTTGCATTCACATGCAAACACAGTAAATAGTCGTGCAAACAACGCGCGCGGCAGGGGAATAATAGTGTTAGCGTAGATGGTAGCAGAAAAGGGCTCGTGCGAGCGTCACTCGCGCCAGACTGTACAAGAAACGCATTCCAGCATAAAGCACGCTGTAAGTCCCTCAGATAATTATCTTGCTTTCGAGAGATGAAGATAGAGAGAAAAGAAGAGAAAGAGAGAGAGAGAAAGAGCTCGTCCAACCCCGGAACTTTCTGTTTGCACGCGCAACACCGCTAAATCCTGTACGTAGTAAATGTGCAGCACTCGGCCCCGCGCTCTATATCTCTTGATACCTGTCGTGCACGTGCGAGCACGTTTCGCGCGTTTCATCCGGAGGCGATCTTAGTGGCGATTGGCGATGCGCGGCGCGTTGGATGTCGTTCCGATCTGCGGAATACCGCTGGACTTACGTATAATACACTGTATTTTCAGAAATTGCTTCGCACGTCGATTTACGCACATAAAACCTGAAATCGCGCGAACGCAACGGTATCTCGCTCTTTTTACTCACGATCGGGCGCTCGTTGTGGCGTTCGTTTCTCTTCAGGCTTACGGTAGCTCGTTGTATCCAAGCTGATATACAAGATGTACACGGTCGAAGCGCGTTGCCGACGCTGTCACCTACGCTGGGGCTTTTTGAAAGCATCGCTACATAAACTCATCGGGTGTTTCGTACAGTCCTTCTTCTCGTGACAGCAAAACGATATTCCGTGTGAGAATAGAGCGACGAAAGCTGATTTTCGACGGTGTTGGCGCTAGACACACGATTTCGAAAGATGCGCTGCTCTGGAAACATACGTATTTTTTAGTCGCGCTGAGATTCTTACACTGTCCGCAGGAATGTGTCGCGTCATACCGTCAGTTCCGGACCCTGCACCGAGGTATCGACCACGCAAACTAGTCTCTCAGAATCCGAGCCCGACGTGTTGTGCACGTTGCAGCTTCTCTTGATTTATCCGTAATATAGCATTAAAAAATGATTGCTGCTGTGATTAGAAGATATTCGGTAATTTTTTTGCTTCTAAATTACATCGATATTCGAACGAATTTAAACAAACTTTGTAATAGTTCTTGTTGTAAATCGATATTTCGTAAGCTTGACGTTTGTCTGTAGTTTTGGACCGACTTGTTACATTGGCACACGAAAAACAATAGAGAAGAGGACTTTGTAATCTTGAAGCGGGAAGAGACAGCCTCTTCACTCACGTGCGAAGGGCCCTCGCAACTAATTTCACTTTCAAAAGTGCCTACCTCGCGCGTTCTCATTATTTATCTGCAATTAAGAATCTCAAGGGGCGTCGGCGCTCTGCCACGCCGACGTACCCTCTCCTGTCCCACTACTGTCTGCTCCGCTCCACCTCCCGCTCTTCCGCTTTCAGCCACTTCTGCATACACCGACCGGGGCACCGGAGAAGAGAGGATCCTGACTGTTCGGGTGGTCTCTCGCACCGGCCCCTCGGGTTCATCACAGACAGCGCCGCGGCAGACTCGCGGCTCCCGACGGCGCTCTCCTTTTCTCTCCCTGCATGCAATTCTCTCTCGCTCTCTCTTCTTCCTCTCTCCACCTCTTTTCGATCTCTCTTTTTCTTTCTGTCTGCCTCGGGTTAGGTCTCCGTCCTCCCGCAGCTCTCTCTTCTCTCCCCTTTCTCTCTCTCTCTCTCTCTCTCTCTCT
>NW_020214555.1:416724-526483 GCF_003070985.1 Temnothorax curvispinosus
TCTCTCCTCTTTTTTTTTCTCCGCTGCCGCGCTCTCTGTCTCATTCTCTCGCAAGCCGCTCACCTCGCTTAACGTCAAAAAACATCGCGATTTTATCATCCCTTTCAATTAACTTAACAATATGCCAGATACACAACAAGAGATAGCCAATAGTTCCGCAGCCGTAAACGCGACCGACGGGGACCGACGGGGCGGCGCGGCCGCCGGCATCGGCCGCCGGCAAAGTTTCGTCCCGCTGTGCCGTGGCTTGGTGGCTGCGGCCGGAGCGAACGGAGCAGACGCCGTGCCCGGAGAGAACCGGCGAGAACCGCGCGCATAACACACCACCTCTCGAACGAGTGACGATGCTTTGGCATTGAAACGAGTCTACTTTTCGGCGCGCGTAATCCCGATCGTAATGTCGTGGCCATTATGCCCGCGGTGATTCTTTCTGTCCCCTCTGCTCCATTCCTTTTCTTCCTTCCCTCTTTCTCTTTTTCTTTTTCGCCTCTTCTCTCGCATCTCGATACGTCGCGGAATTTGCCACCGCATGGTCGATAAGATTCTCGTGCATATTGAAGTAGGTGCTCGCGAGGATACAATGTTGGTTATCGAGGAGAAGCGACGGGAGCTCTTTTTTTTTATTTATACTGGTGCTTCTCATCCCGTTCGTCGTCCGTCCGCCCACACGTACATGATACTTGCTCTCTTTCCATGCATGTGCATGTCTCGAAAGATATCCCGAAAAGTTGTACGATGACAAATGATCACTCTCGAGTAAGCCATCTGTATTATGCGGCTTATCTCGTGATATAGTCGCGCTCGGAATATGTTTCGAATTATTGTTCGTTATATCGCGCTTGCGCTCGCGACTAACCGACTACCGATCTTACGCGCGACTCTCGCGAGCGTTTCAATTTTATGTCCCCGGTAGGTAATCTTGTTCTCAAGATCGCGCTCGTTATTTACAAGGAAGCTGGTTTTTTACCGCTACGCTATTTCTTTTGCAGCTTGTTACGCTGCGACGCTTTTTCTTCGTGGTGGTTAAGGAGCCAGCCGGTGCGCCCCGTTGACGAAATGCTGCGGCGCGGCGGCCGTTTCGCCCCGCGCGACGTAATCTCGCGTTGCATTATTTACCGTCTCGCCGCCGCCGGTGCCAACGACCGGCGAGTAACGCCGCGCGCATTTTACGCTCGTAAAACACGATTAAAATAAAGCGTTAGATTTCTTCCCGAAACCACTTAACGACAAATTCCGGTCGTTGACTTTTGCAACGTCATTATTGCGAAATTGCCTCATTGTATCGGCCGAGAGGAGCGTAAGAGAACGCGCTACGGTTTCTGTATTGAAAGTAGGAAGTAAGAAGCTCTCTCTCTTTCTCTCTCTCTCTCTCTCTCTTCTTTCTTTCTTTCTCGACTGTTACCATCGATCAATCACGATTCTTATCTTCCAGCTGTGTCGAGTTCACGAGATCGCATTCGATAACGATGAGAAAAGAATTACGCAAACGTGCGGTCAAATGCTGCCGAACGAAAATGCCTTACCTGAAAAGTTACGTTCGTATACGCCCGTCCATCGCGAAAAAGTTCTCAAGCTCTTCCACACGACGCGACAATGTAACGAGGACCTTTATCGTGCGATGATTAATCTAAAAGTGCCTGCGAGATCGGCCGTGCGGCTAACGGAGCACGATCGTGGCGGAACCGTGTTAAAACGCGCTTTTTACCCCCCGCGGTAACCGAAACGCCTCTCCCGTGTCCATCGAGATCAGCACCGTCATCGTCGTCGTCTTCATCGTCCACCTCTTTCTCCTCCTCTCCTTCTTCTTCGTTTTCGTCCTCTACCACTTTGTTATCGACATGCACGCCGATAGATTACGTGGCGCGATGTCCAGTCCACCTCTCGCTTCACCTACATCCCGCCTACCTCCTCTCATTGTTTTTATGTATTTATCCTTCAAAAAATCTCCGAGGAACACCTTATATAGGCTCCGTTTTCATCATTCCTCGCGGGAATGTTTCGAGATAGAGAGACGGCGAGCGTGCGGAGTAGCGACAGTCTGAAAAAGTCGGGAAAAGAGCCCACATTTGCTCAGCTGCAAAGTGCAATGGAGTCGAGTTGAGGATGGTCTGCGGATCATTTCAAGGACGCGGTGAGACCGGTAGAAGAGTATCGTTGCGCGTTTGAAATTCCTTCGACCCACCTCGAGGACTCGCGTTCAAGTAATTGCCGTCTTCTTCAGTTCACCGAGTGCCTCTAACGGTTAAACTCGTGTCGGAGATTCGCATGGTCAGACATGGCGGCGTGCGTTTGAGTATCCATACATCGCGTGTCGTTAGGAAAACGAGCGATTCATCGCCGATTCAAGAAATTAAAGGACTATAAACTGGAACAGGAAGCGGAAAGACTCCGATAAAAAGATCTTATGCGCGCTATCTTCTCTCTCTCTCTCTCTCTCTCTGTCCCGTTTCCGTCACGTGGCAATTTTACCACGAAAGAACAAAGTTCGTGGAGATGATATGAGGCACTTTGCGATGCCGCCGCGTGTGGAGAAAGACTTCCGACTGTCCCCCCCCCCCCCCCCCAAAGTTCGCGTGAAGAAACATTTTCGTGAATAAATATTACATTCTTTTTAGTCGAGGCAGCGGGATGCGGCCGGCCGTCTCGCACGTACTTACCTCCCGGTTTATCACGAAATCCGCGACCGGTGCTGCGTTTTTACGTTTTCTTTCTTTCCCTTTTCTCCCTTTTCTTTTTTTAATGGCGCATGGATAGTCCGTGCCAGAGCCTTGCTGCGGGGCTTCCACCTTGCTTAACCATCCTCGTTGTCGTCAACTTCTTGTTCCTCTTGCTCTACGCCTTCTCATTATCATGCTGCCGAAATGTAATGGGTCACGGTTTGCGAAAAGCGAGAAGAGAGTGAGAGATAGAGGCGAAGAGAGCTGCTCTCTCTCTCTCTCTCTCTTTCTCGTGATTCCGTCAGAACGCAGGAATAAGATGCGGCGAGAAAAGTGCGAGAGGAAGCGACGACGGAAACACGAGCGAATTCGACGATTGTGCCCGACGTCGTTGCGCGTAATTATTAATTACAGCTTTTAAGAGCCGTCTAAATGAAGTCGTCCGAGCACAATCTAGATTCCGCCCGAAGAAGGAAACCACTTGAGATTCCGTGGCGGCGACTACAGCGCGTCTTCCTTCATCTTTTTTTATTAAGCGAACAACTCGAGGTTCAAAGTGTCCTAACGAGCTATTGATTTAATGGCAATCGGTTTAAATTATAATAAACCGGTTACGCGAGCTTCATCTAACGATGTAGAATATAAAATTGACGGGAAAGTATTTTCGTCCTGCCAATTGCGACGTTTGCGCGGCCGCGAAGAAGAGGAGCGCGGCGAACGGTACTGATGATGCTTTCTATAGAAACCCGATTAGTCGGTTTTGTTTTCGAAAAGCGGCAGCGTTCTTTATATAATAGCGCAACCTTGTAACTTATCGAGCGCGTACACGAAGGCTTCACATTTATACGCCTATTTTATTTACCTTTACCGCACACAACTGGTTTCGAAGAATTAATGTCTCTAATTTATATTATATTTCTCAGAAACTTGTTATTACTTTTATGCCGTTCCACTTTGCAGCAAATTTAAAGTTAATTCCATTTACAAGGCCAAAAATTAATTGTCAACTTCGTATCATTATAACACGTGTAATTGTTGCAATGAATCACGCGTTTGCGTGACAAAAATGCCTCGGATATAATTAGCGGACAAAGATATATAATATTTCCGCCGAGCTAATATTTCCGAGCGACAGCGGCGCTACACGTCACCTCGTTCCACATTGCACTCTGAGACTCAAAGGTATAATATCTTTCAGCGATCCCGAAAAGCCGGTATCTCGCGGAGGACGATCTTGAGCGAAAGTACCTCACGGTGATGCGCTCACGTCGCCCATCATCCTCGTCTACCCCGTAACCGTATTGTATCCGTACCGTATCGCCCGGTCGGGCCATTACGCCGGTACGTGGTCTATAAGCTATGGGGAGCACAGAAAGTTACGGGCGCGGTCGCGCGGCGAGAAAACCCCCGTAGACCGTGGCCGGTGGATCGGCCGGTTGTCCGCTCGTAACTCGAGGTAATTAGAATCAAGAAGTACCTACACCCTTCTTCCTCCGCCGGTCGTCCGTCCGTCCGTCCGTCCCTCCGCCCTGCCCTCGCTCTCTTTCTCTTGTTCGTATTCCACCTCTCTTACCTCTTACCTCAATGCCTCGTGTACTCTGTCGGCCGTCGTCTCGTCGCCCCATGCGGCGCGTTTGCATATACACGCACGTGCGTAAGCGATGCGCGAGGCAGGTCGCGCAGCGCGTAGACGTGCGCGTGCGGCTCTTCTTCTCTTTCTCTCTCTTCCTCCCGCCGAGGAAACGTCCATCTCTTAAGTTTCTACCTTCTGCCCCGTTCTTGCTTGCTACCCGCAGAGTCTCCATAGGTCTTTCTCTCTCTCTTTCTTCTTTCGCGGCGCCATATGGAATTCCCTATCTGATACACGAGTATCCCCGCCGTTATTAACACGTTAAAACACAGCAATGTGTACTCGCTTGAACGATGAATTAAACTAACGTTAAATTCTAAGTAAATCTGAAAGTTCAATGAAATTTATTCAATGGGATTTTTTAAGATAACTAAAAGGCTAGGCTTTCTTTTAAATGTTATTTGTGCAAATATAAAATCAAGACATCTTTTTACCGTTGACTTGTATCAAATATTCATGAGAGTTGTAGCTTCAACTTATGCAGTAAATGCAATTTCTATTTTTTCCCCTTTTTTATCTTGTTCCAGTCTTTATTTCTTTCTTTCATTGATTCTTCCTCAGTCCTAACGGATTCGTCTCGCTTCAAGTGCACGCTCGTTACGAATGACTACTTCGTGATTGCGATTATTATTGATATTCCGGAGATGCTGGCAACATTATAGTAATTTTGTAAATCGGTAGTTCCCCTACGTATCTGGGTGGTTTTCTAAGGTCTCGTCTTGTCTCTTATGTCGTTGCGCGCGAGTAACTTTACTTCGTATGACAATTTTATTGATGATAAGACGATGAGATATAGCGAACTCGTTGCGGTTAACAGCTACGGTCGCACATACATGCGTGTGCGCGCACACACACACACACACACACACACACACACACACACACAAACACAAAATTGATATTATTAAATTTTTGACGAAAATGACGTTGCTCGACAGGTTCATTGAAAAAACTCGCCGGACGAGTAATTCAAGAAGTAGAAGTTTTTAACATCCTCAACGAGTCACTTCTATGCACTCTTTCCTTACATCTATTCTCACGTCTGTATGATACGTGTTAATAGATAAAGAATAAATTGTGACAAAGCTTAGTTAATTAAGGGACGATGTTATTAATGGAATCAACGTTATCTATACCGTGTTCTCATTAATCCGAGCGATTCGCGTATTTCGTATAATGGTGATAACGGAACGATTAGTTGCTTTCCACGTTTGATAAATAGCACCGAAAAGGGAGATCGCAAAATATCGACCGACTGTCGTTTGGCTACCGCGACAAAAGGACCGGCCGGCGGGATCCAAAAACTCGCGCCTACCCGTGAGCTGAATTAATTAGCTGCGACCGTGGCAAAATCAAGGCCGCGCGATGTTGTGCGCCCGGGTTTCGGGCGAGGACCCGGCCGCTTTTTAATAGCCCCCGGGAGTAATGATCGATTACTCCGGAGTTGCGTGTTAGGAGGTCTCGCAGGGGGGAAAGACGACATTGTCGCGCGATTCGCCCAGCAGGCGACTCCGGAACATCAAATGCGGCCGCTCGTCGCCATCCAAATTATTATTACCGCTCCGCACGGTAACACCCGTGGGCCCGCAGGTGTAAAAGTTGGAGTCCCCGCGTGTGCGTGTCCGGCCGGCGGCACACGCACTCTCACGCATTCACGGATTCCTCGTAGCGATAGCGTGTAAAAGCACGCTCGCACGTGAGAGGGCTTCTAAGAGAGCTAATGCGGTCGATCTGTCTCCTTTCGGCTGTGTAATCAGACGTACGGGGAGCCGGGGACCGGCGAGCGGAGGAGGTGGCATTAAGAAATGGCGCGAGAAATAAAAATTAGGCCCATTTGCTGACCGTTGGTATTCCCCCGGAGGTCGCCCAGGAACGAAGACCGGCGAAGATTTCGGTCCGGTCATTATGCAACATTGGTGAACACAAAGTTGTTGAGGAAATTTATGCATACGTGCATACATATATATATATACACAATCTTACCCCGCGCATTGTTTATCACTTATGTTAAGTCTGAAGACGTGACGCGTCTTTTAGAAAGATCTCACCGTAAGGTAATAAACAAAATAAAAAAACTACGTCACGTATCACTCGAAAGAACTGAGTGAGAAACGCTTAACGTCGTAAGTTGCCATAGCGAAAGATTGTGGTAGCGGCGAATAGTCTTATTTTAATATAGCATACTTGCTGTCACAAGTATCTTCTTTCATTCTATGTCGAGATACGTTTGCAATGGTGCTTTCTCGTGGATTTATACGCGACATTATCAGCACACCGTCACCCTTTCGGCCTGATTATAGAGCCGGTCCTGGAGTAGAGGTCCACCTCCTGGATATGTCATCGAGATGTGGAATCTCCTCTTCTCATTTCTCTCTCTTCCTCTCTCTCTCTCTCTCTCTCTCTCTCTCTCTCTCTCTCTCTCTCTCTCTCTCGACTGGCGAGAGAGGAAGAAGTTGAAGGAGGCGCGCCGTTGTCGAATCGAAGGCCAGAAGAGGTCGTCGAACGGCCGTCGTTCCCGGGTGTAGGTGGTTGAGAGAAGGCCAGACAAATTACCCCCGGCTTAATATGACAATGTGCCATCAACTTTGGCCTACACGCTGACAGTTACTATTTCATACACCTCCTTCTACCTTCGTCCGTGTCCCCACCGCTCGCATCGGGCTCCATCGTCCCCCCGGTTCCAAAAGTTCCAACCTCCCGCCGCGTCGTTATGCCACGTGCACGGTGGGCCAAGAGATCGAGATCGAGAGCGATACAACTCGATACACGCGAGCACGTCAGATTGCGGGGGAAGTTTCTTTGAACTTCACCAGGCAGATTCTTCGATTTGGATTTTAATTCGGTTCAGTGGAATCTATTTATTAACTTTTGTTTTATCTCTTACGAATCTGTCTCCATCGAAATTTAATTCTGTTTCATAAAATGTATATACATGTCAGTTGATACATATTAATTATGATTAATTTCAAATTGTACGTGGAATTCATAATCTTCTTGACATGATTACTATACTTGGTGAGACCCACGTGTCACGTGATACGTAAAGATCCGAAGGCGACCCATGTTGATCATTCAACGTTGATGTTCCGTAATTAAATAACAATTAGCGAGAATGAATAATCGTCCGAAAAGCGTAGGTATGTGAGCGGCGCGCGTGTAACTGCTCTTGATGTATGGTTCTATAAACGCGCATTGTGCCCGGGACGAAATTGATCCTGGAGCTAAGAGGCGAACGAGAAACCGCTCGCGCGAATGAAAAGTCGGCTCGACCTGGCAGACCTACCTACCTACTTAAGTACCTACCAACCTACCTACCTATCTACCTGTCGGTAAATGCGAGTCGTGTCGGTGGACGCTTCGCTTGTTTCGCGAAGAATTCGACAAAAGCGCTAATGAAGATACCCGCGGCTGAAGCAATGAATACGAAATGAGACGCTCTTAGAAAAGCATCGGTACAATGAACCGCGGCCACGAAAAGAGTCAAAGACCCTGAAGGGGAAGAACGCTCGTACGAAATGTAGTCACCGGACACTTAAACGACGTCTCTCTGCATCTCTCTCTCTCTCTCTCTCTCTCTCTCTCTCTCTCTCTCTCTCTCTCTTTCTCTCTCTCTCTCTCCACGTTCCCTGCCTCCCTCTCCCCCTCCCCCCATCTTGCCCCTTTTCGCGCTCGTTTTCCATTTTCGGACGCGTGAGAGATATCTCCGAATCATTAACGGCAATTAAAACATTGATCAAGTGGGACGGAGCCCCGCAACGTAACAGAGGGACGTATCCAACCGAACGTGAAAAGGGTTCCGTGAGGTCCCGGAGGGTGAGCGAACCTGGGAGGGGAGAGGGAGAGGACCTCATGTGGCGAGAGCATATTACTTCGCAGGAGGCTACGTGGGCCCATCTCTTCTTCTTTCAGTTCTCTCTCGCGCTTATATATTTCCCTTCTTTCTCTTTCTCTCTCATTCGCTCTCTGCGAGAGCCTCTATGGGTGCCCTGCTCGTTCCAGTGTCTCTCAACATGTCTCTCGTGTAGCCGCGTATACACCGCAAATGGGACTTTTCCGCGTGGCTAGTGTACCTCAAGTGATTATCGTTGAGGCAATTTCTTTATTAAGCAATCTCATCTAGCTACAACGTGTATATTTAATTGGTATACCGGTGCGAGTGTTCGCGTAAACGAGATCGATTAATACGCCCGTGAATAGTCGATTACGCAATCCGGCGGAAATTCACTATTTCCGCGTCTCAAGTTTCTCTCGCGACCACATGATTTAAGTAATTTCTAAACGACCGATCTTTTTTTTTGCGTTATCTCGCTCCCGCTGCGCTCCGATTCGCTTGATTGGATAGCGGAGTTTAAATGCCAATCGTGCGTGATTTGTATCGCGCGTAACTTGACGATTAAATTGATTCAATCTGTAACGCAAATAAGTTGGACAATTTAACATCTGCAAAAGAAAACGTAAATCACATTAAGCACGTTTCATATAATTTATTCCTAATTTGAGGGTTGTTAATTTTTGCTTTTCCTAATCTATAATCAAATTTAATTAGAAAGCGATATTACAGCACTGCTGTACTTAGAGTCGCGTTTAGAGAAAGATATTTTTCGCTTCTTGCTCTTCTTAATGTACTTTTCCGTTTAGAACGCATCTCGATATAAACGACCGGCGTGTATCGAGAAGATTGCTATCGAAGAAAAGATCGAGGGCTCGCAGCAACACGCACCAGTATGTGACGCGGCGGTACCGCGCTATCTTGCGATATGTTCGCATAGAACGGAGATAGTCGCTCGAGCGAAAAGCTTGATCCAGATTCTGCTCGTTCCTATTTCTCCATCGATGTATAGTTACAAAGAGGGAAGAGCCGGGAAAGACTCTCGCCGAAGCTGACAGCCACACACGAATGCATAATACGGTATCCAATTGGTATGGGCACCTTTAACTCTCTTACTCTTTTCTCTTCTGTCAGTAATCGGCACGTAAGGCGCCGCTAAACAATTCCGTCGCAATCGAGCTCGCCGTGCGAGAACATCTTTTCCATACCTCGTAATAAGCTATGAAGTTGGCGAGCATCTTAGATCAGCCTAGATGCGGAGGCGAGAGGAAACAAGCGAGAAAGAGAGAGAGATGGAGAGAGAGAGAGAAAGAGAGAGAGAGGATAGTGCCATGTGGAAGCTTGTAGAAGGGAGAGATGCGAAGGGTTGATGAGTGAAGAGACCGGGACCGAGAAGGGGCGAGTGTTGGCAATCGTGTTGTCATTTCTCAAACGGTCGTGCCGCCACATTCGTGGACTCCGGTCGTCCTCTCCCCCTCTGTTTGCCTTCTCCCTCGTTCACCTTCGATGTCTTTTCTAGCGATATCCATCGCTTCTCTCTCTCTCTCTCTCTCTCTTTCTTTCTCTCTCTGTTCCGGACGGAATCGCCTGTCGTGTCCCGTGGTCGTGCGGCTATTTATTTAATATTGTCGCCGTCAACAACGGAAGGAAGAGAAGGGAGAACGGATGAGGGGAGGTGTCGGGAGTCTCGTTGACGATCTCGTCGCGAGAGATCGATGAATTAACTCGCCGCGGTGACGACATCGACCGAGTCACGACGTATTTCGAAAGAAAATACGAAGGATACCCGGGAAAATAGAACTCCCTTTGATCTTCATGATCGATCATCGGTTATAGAATCGCGTGAGACGAGGAGCGCAATGATCCTGCGATAACGAGCATGCGAATGTCAAGTAGCGCGTCGTCTAATTGGCGATCAACGATAAATGGGTATTAGTAAGCAATCAATGATTCGACACAGTCGTCTGTTTTCGACTGGTTGACCTCCGGGGATCGATTCTAATAGTGAAATTAATGATTATGGTTATGACAGAAGTGCGCGATGATGTGTATTTAATTGAACGCGACCGCAAGGCCCCCGTCCGTTCGAATTGTTTCGCTTTGCTCCTAACAAAGTGCTCGTTCTCACGTTTTACAGAGGCACAGATAAATGGGGGCGGGGAGGGGGAGGGAAGGGGGGAAGATACGGCGTGTGCGTTAAAAGAACTTAAATTGGCATCTGCTGGATAAAGAGCCTGGAATTACTGCAAAAGTCTCCGATCCTCGCCCACGCGCGTTTATTACCAGACTCTTCGCTTCTCTCTCTCTCTCTCTCTCTCTCTCTTCTCTCTCCTACCCTTTTCTTCCTTCCCTCGCGTTTTGTTCTCTTCTCTTCTTCGGCGCCAGGGTGAACGGTTTAGGTTAAATTCGTGAGGCATGGGCAACTCTCTTATTTATTTTACCGGCTCGCGAAGATCGCGCGTATTCGATAAAATTCGACTTCGAGAGGATGCTCATGCCTTTCCAAACTTCGTCTTCCTTCTGATCCAGACTCCTTTTCATCCTCCCGTCGGGATAATGATAAATTTTAGTATTAATAACTATTTCGATTCGAAGTCGATTATTTGGATCGGTTTACTTCTTGCGGTACTGCCTTCCTGTTTCCTTGATCTCTACTCTTAAGAAAATTGGCATATACATAGAACGTATATAACGGCACTTAAATGTCGATGGAAATCTGGTATCGTATGTATGAGAAAGGCAACATAAAAGGAGATTCACGAATTGTTCGAAGGCGCGATGTTCGCGATGCAACTCATTCCTGTATAGTTTTGTGAAATAAGGAACTGAAATAATTTTCCGCTGCATAATAGCTGCACAGTATAATTAGACTACACTGAAACGAATAAAAAAAACATATGATTCAAGACAGATTCACTCAACCGGAACAATACACATATGATTATGCTAATTAACGTTAGACCGTAATAAGCGTCGAGTACGTGACCGTAATAATAACTAAGTATTTCCATCGTATAAATTATAATTTGCATAAATTACAAATGACACAAATATTACACAGTATAGTTAACATAAGTAGAGTAAATATAACCAAGACTTAATAAAATTATCGAAACTGCTTGATTAGCGACAATTATTTTACAATTATTTTACAATGTGACAGTGCGTGTTGCGATGCAATAATATATATATTGAGCTCTTATAAAGAACTTACGTAACGAGGCAGCGTGTGAAAGAAGAATTTTCTGAATTAACGCGGTTCGTGTGCCGATGTAACTTAACGTGAATTCTTTTTCGAGCACGAAAGATCGCCGAATTCGACGTTGGTGCGCGAGCATCTCGCTCGAACACCTGCGCCCGAATGTCCGAAAGCAACGAGCAACGCGGAACCGCGAGAATTCGCCGTTCGTTCCACGAGGCCGGACAATCGGCCCGGGGTACCGGGGTACCTGGCGCGTTCGTTGGATATCCCGAATCCCGCGTTCCTCGGCACCTTGTCCCCTCGGCCGGCCGCGCCATTCGGTGCCTTTTGCGCGAGCAAGAGGGATTTTCGGGCGCCCCGTATCTGATTATTTACCGGGGACGGACGATCTTGATACCCGCCGCTCGCCCGGCTAAATGCCACGGGGGAATAAAACATTGTTTGCCGATAGGAGCCGCGCGGACGCGGACGTGGACGCGAACGCGGCCGCTGTACCTCGAGCCACGTGATATACAATGCCGTACGACCATCGTTATTTATGCACCTCCATGCCGGCCCCCTTGCACTCTTCCACGCTCGCTCGCGGTCTGTCGACTGTTTCAGCATGATCAGGCTACGAATCAGACTACGTGAAACGAACGTGTACGTCCCCTAAATTTTGGCATTCTCTCCCCTCCGCCCTTCCTCGAGAAAACGATGGAATTCGTCGAAATTCACGGACTAGCCACAGAATGTAACCCTTCTTTCTAAAAGTCGAAGAGTGAAGTATCACTCAAAACGAGTGAAATACAAGTGTAACGAAAATTGAACTTGTGCACTTCGAGTGATTCGTCACTCTAAGAAAGAATAAAATTGCGCTCTATAGCTTGGAATAAAATCATACTCAATTTGAGTGAAAGGGTATTCTTTTCGAGTGCAGTAGATCAGTGTCTACAGGAATGAATTATGTCACTCTACAATTTTGAATGGAAAATTTCACTCTGTTAGAGTCATTTATCAGTCGATCTTTAATGAATCATGATTTACTATAGCTTTAGAGTGACGTCGTATCACTCCGGTAGAGTAGCCGCTCTAAAAATTTAAGTAAAAAATTTACTTTTACTTTATGAGTGCTCGTATTTACTCAAATTAGAGCTACAACCCTCTATATACCGTTAGTGGCGAAATCACTCTATGAGATTTAGAGTTTCCTTGCAGCATCTCTCTCTCAGCATCACAAGGGCATTGACATGATATCTCTAATGCCTACGAGCATGGATAATATTGAGAATTGCATACTGAGCATTCGTTTACGTGTGCTTTGAAGAACAATTGCATTGCATGTTGCAGTACGAAGCAGTAATACGCAAGAATCACTGCTGATATGTATACACAGTTTCTTCTACTTTTCTGACGAAAGTCCAAAACGACGAAAAGAGGATGGATGATGCTGTTGCAGAACATCAGATCGTTCCGAGTTTTATTATTTTCTATGGTTAATTGAAGCCGACGTTCCCTTTCACAGAATCGACAGTACGTGCAATCCCGGCATGATCTCCCGAGGCGGAATTCGTCGACATTCGCGGACGCGTCGTGGAATGCACGCCCCTCGTCGTTGAGAATCGAATCCTTCCTCCTGCGAGAGAGAACGAGGTATCAACGTGGTATTTTACAGGGGTCCGAAGTGCGCTTTAAAGAATTGGTTGGTACGCGAGTGACTTACGAGGAGCGTTTCGCTCGATACGAAATACATTCCGCTTGAAGCGCGTTAGGGGAGGAAGATTTATTGGATACGAAAGACGTTGCTGCGAATAAATGGCTCGGCATTAAATTTTAAGGAAGCATAATTAGTATCGCGGTATTCGGAATGTCCTGCTATCGGTACGCGCCGCGCGCATCTCCGTGCGATAAAAGCTTCGAGTGTTCTTTTGTAATATGATCTATAATCCCCATGCATCGACGTCAACTTGTTACGGCATATTATCGCATATATCGTGTTATAATGTTATACTGTTGCGTGAACATCAATGACGACGAAGAAGCTGTACATACATTCAACAAGATGATGATTTTCGAAATAATAAATATATAAACGTATGATTTTATTCATCGAATTACAATGTATTGTGTTATTCATATCGATTAATTATTAACCCTAGAACGCATGAGAGGGGTCGATTTCGACCCCAGGCGAACTTTGAACTACGCTCCTGAGCTAGCGAGTGACATTATTGACTCAGGACCTGAACCATAATTCATTTCAACTCTCTAAAAGTAAGATTATGTTGGGCGCAGCGTTGGTTGTTCGCTGGCAGTGAAACAGCACCGTCGCAAAGCGTGCGTGGGGTCGATATTGACCCCAGTTGTGAGTTGCCGTTTGTGTTTCGTCGGTAAGCTAATTTTATATTTTTTGCTAGAATCAATATATTTCATGTATTATTACGTAATCTGAGCATAAATAGTCATAAATATTATTTAAGACGAAATATCACACAACTTAGTCGGTAAAAATCCCGTTGCCTGACATTTCGCAGAAAATGGCTGGGCGATATAATGTTTCATTTTTTTCATATTTTTTACTATTTTGTATCAAATAAAAATAAAATAATACTTGAAATACAATTTTTTATGGTTTTTTCATCGACTTTTTCCATATTTCAACTTTGCGAATTTCTTCATTTTTATAGTCCCAAATAAATATATTTTTTGAACAGAACATAGCGATGACAATTTTTTTCTAATAGTCTAATGTGTCCTCTTTAAAACCCCGTTTGAATTTTAAAAATCGGTTGATTACAAAAAAAGATACAAATTTTTGTTTAAAAAAAGAGGTTTTTGCTGATTTTCTGCGTTTTTCGGTCTTTAAATGGATTTTTCACTAACTAAACTTGAGTAAAATTAAATTTACCGCATACCATTCTCTTCGTTATTAAAAAACGAAGAAATTCATGTAGGTTTAAAGGCCCTTTATTTCTGTAGGACCGGTTTTACGATCAAATAAAGCGTGGGGTCGATATTGCCCCCAGTCATGCGTTAGAAGGTCAAAAAAATGATACATGCGTTCTAGGGTTAATAGATGGTAGAATCATAGCGTTTGTTTGATTGAGATGGAGTTTTGTCAAAGTTGATTCGTATCGATGAACGTTTAACCCCGACGAAACGCGCGCGTTAAAAAGGGAATTCACATTTTTCGCGAGGCGTCTTAGAGAAAGGCCTCGGATCTACACGTAGGCGGAAAGACGCGAGGCATCCGGTCCTCCCCCTCATCCGTCTCTCTGCCACCGAGGCGCACACTCTCGTCGTTATTGTCACCGGTTGACCTGTTCTCTTTTTCCCTCGACTCCACCTTTCATCGCCGAAAAGGCGGAGGGCCCCGACTGAAATTTCAACCAAACACACTGCTCACGGCCGACTCGGCAGTAAAAAAGCGAGCCCGCGCGCCTTCGCCCGCCGGTTTGCAACGTGAGATAAAGACGGCAAGAGCGATTGGGCCTGCGCACCGTGTCTTCCCTCTCGATTGATCTTCTCCTCGATCTCGCTCTCTCTTTCTCTCTCTCTTTCCTCTCTTCCTTTTCTTTTTCCTTCACTTCGGACCTGTTGTAAACGCGAGACGGAGCGAAAATCGCGGAAGGCGAGCAAGAAAGAGAGGGCGGAAGATCGAGGGGTTAACGTAGCGAGGAAGAAGATAGGAGGGTGCACACGAAACTGAAGGCAGAGGAGCACATTAGAAAGAGAGAGAAAGAAGGAGAAAAGGGTCAAAGACGACGCGAGAAGTACATTGAAGCGAGTCGGCGGACCGGGGCCATGGTCAGGGCCCGACCTAAATGCGGGTCGAGGCGCAGGCGGGCCCGTTGATATCGAATTTATCGGGTGTCGGGTTGCAACCGTTCATGCTCTGTCCTTAAGCACGCATCTATGCGTTTTGCCGGGCCAACGCGCCCGCAGGTTCGCCGGGCGACTTTCGATTTGCTACGCTCCGAGAAGTGACGACGGCACCGCGTGGCATTAGAGGTTCGCAGGATAGGGAGATTGCGGCTCCCGATTCTGCCGCACGTCCGTCAGGAAGGTGTTGACCGTTTTGCATAATAGAACACCCTTAGAACTCCTGCTGCGGTGTTTTCTTTGATCCACGCCAAGTCGAGATCAAGTCGCAATATTCCCGTATGACAAAGGAACATTGAAAAAATATCCTTTGATACGTGACGTAAAAAAAAATAACCCCGTATAAATATTTTAATGAATACTGAATCTTTTTATTAGCACGGAAAACTTGCGTTCGAGTCATACACGAAATCATAGTCGTTTAAAAGTTCTTTTTTTCTTGTCGCGAAAATCGTGATCTCGTAAAATGCTGCTATTACGTTTCCTGTATCCCAGTCGAGAGCATTATCAACGCGGCCAATCGAGTTTACGAATGCGCGAGCAATATCACGTGTTTCGCTGCACGTCTCGAGCACACGCAACACGTGGAGTTATCGAAGGTTGAGTAGGTTGAGGAGAAGGTCGAGGCACTAGACAGATGTTGATTAGGTGGTGCTCGGGGCATCCTTTCTTCGATCCACCGGCCACTTCACTCTCTCTTTCTCTTTATCTATCTTCTTCTGCCAGCTAAGTCTCGTTCTTTCTTGTTCTCTTTTTCCTTCGTCTGCCTCCTTATACCATGCGCCTCGCCGTCAGTTTCGCCGAGTCGCTTCTGTTTTCAGTCAGACACGAAGCACGCAATTCTTGTTGTTCGCGTGTGTAACTGGCACTACCACCATCGTCGTCGTCATCGTTGTGTCGTTCGTTCGTTCGTTCGTCCGCCTGTCCGTTTGTTAGTGGTTCCTCGCGCAGCCGAAACGTCCATGTCCGATAAATGCCCATTTATTGCATGTACCGTGTTGCTATTATTATCAATCGCTGGAGTCATTTTTTCACCCACACTATACCTGCTATCGTCGCGTCGACGCGAACCGTTGGAGAAATTATTTTTGCCATGCGAGAGGATCACGAAAATTTATTGTTATAGAATATCTCGGATTGCATCCTCATATAGATTTACACGAAATTTGTTCATTTTTAGAGACATTTTTTCTGATTTTTCTAATTTTTTGAGATGTAAAAACACATCGTATAAAATTAGAAACATAAATATAAGATCTAAGAACTAAAACTGTATTTTATTTAATCAATTTATTTATTTAATCAATTTTACCGCAGATGCGATAACGAAGCAATACATTAATTACACAAATCGGTCACAGATAATTTCTGTTATGCGTCAAGTAGTTCGAACGAAACTATAAATTACGTTGTTGCTAGAGCTATTACCAATCGAGTCCTTATCTGGACGTTAATAGGAACCTGTGGAGTTCCAAGTATGATTAACGATCTCTGCTTAGATGACTTTCAATGATTTACATATTATAGAACATGTCTTAATTTGAGACCAGAAATTGTAAATATTAGTTTCGCCCGAAAATTATAGACGTTACCTTTAATTTTCGGTTGACGTCTCGACCGAACGAATTCGATTCTGAGTATCTTTCGTTTTCCTTAAGAGAAGCGTATGAGAGAAAGAGAGAGAACATAAATTAATTTCAGACATGGACGATTTCAGGCGTGGAACAGTTTATAGTTTAACGGCGTTTTTTTGACTAATTTGTTATTGCTCCTGGTTTGTATTTGCTCTCGTTAATTTTCGCCGACATTCACGAGCCTTTAACCTTTGTGATAGAACTTCGACGGGCCTATCAGCCTCGTGGTCGATACAATAGACGACAAAACTATCAGAAACATTTTACTGAATACGCGAGGCAGGAACGACGGCGAATGAATACGAGGCAAACGTGACAGCTGGCCGTTTAGATAAGCGTATCATAACTGCATTCTATGACGAGTGGTATTTTCGTGACGTGCCTGCCCCACCGATTTTACAAGAGGAGCCTGCCACGGGCCTCGAATTAGAAATGTAGCCGCGGCGCGGTGGCGCAAGGGACGAAGAAAGAAATGAAGCGATTCGTATGCGACCCGTGAGGGTACCGTACGCGCACATGGCCACATACTGGTCGCGGTGCCCCTTTTACGACCGGTATGAGATAGAGGGAGAAGAACGCGGCGAGGACAAGAGAGTACGGATATGAATGCGGCACCAACGTTATCCCACCTCCGCTTCTCTTCTTTCATCGACTCCGACGCGACCGGAAGCGCGCCACTTGATCGTTACCGCGAGACGAGGTTTTACTCTCGTTGGCATTCGTCTTACCGCGCGCTTGCACGATGCTTGCTTACCGTGCTTTCTACTTGATGTATTCGCTTATCGGCGAATTCTAAAACTGCCGCGCGGTTCGCGACGGAATTTTAAATGTCCGCTTATAATGTGCACACGTCGAGCTGAGGTCACCCGCGGCATCGTAGTTCTCGGAAATAAATCCCGCGGACGTCAGTTTTTCGATGGAGAGATAAGGTATCAGAGTCGCGTTGTAATATTCTGACCTTCAAGTCGTTTCCGTCGCGCATGCCTTGCAATCCTAATGTCTTATATTTCATAATATTTCATATTTTTTCCTAAAAGTACTTTTATAAATCAAGGTGAATCGTATCGCGAGAAGCGCATTGCCTCCAATTATATGTGTCAACAGTATTTCAGTATTTAAAATTATACGTTCACCGTTAATTTCCGCTATCGTGTTTTCACGAGAAAAGCGTGATAGAACGACAGTTTCTTTATTGACAGTTTCCTGAATATCTCGCGAACAGGGTTGCGATCGGTGAATGCCGATCTGTGAACCGGAGTCCGAGGACCTGGGGCTCTTGCCGATAAAACGACCGGATAGTCGTAAATTCGTTTTGCCCGTCTCCTTCCACCGATTCCTTCCTTTCGCGTCGTGGCGCGATCGGTAATTCCGCTCCCCGCCCACCTCCTCCTCATTTTGCTCCTCCGCTCCCCTTTTGCAATGCACTTAAATGTGCATCGAGCTTTGCACGCGAGCATTGGATTTCGTTGAAAGGTAGGACGTGACCGCGGGGAAGAGCACAAGGGGATCCTGCGGGATCACGTAGGTTAAGGATGCATCCCCTCGATGAAACCAAAGTAGAGACACTCGAGAAGACTCTCTGCGAGGTTGCGCCGAGTCGCGGAGGAGAGAGCGGAGAGAGACGAAAAGAAATGCGCAAGAGCGGGAGACGAAGATCGTTACGAGGAGGAAATTACATTGGTGTCTGGACTCCATCGGACTCCTATTAGCAATAAAATTGACCAGTACGGGCAGCAACGGGCGAAGGCAGCTCGTCGGCGCGCTGCGTTCGCCGGTCGATCAGTCGATTGGTCGATACGTTGTCGTCTCTTAAAGTGGTGCCTTGCTCTCGATGTATCACCGATGTTGCATCGATTACCGGGTCGGCGGCCACGGCAGGGTCGGATTGAGATCGAGCACCGGACGCAACGGATCGCCTTGGCAAGCGATCTGTCCCGGTTCGGCGGATGTCTGATTTAACGATCGCGCGCGGTTCGACGCCGATTGGCCGTCGCGTGATTCACGGCCCGGTATAATCGACGCGGCCGGTCGACGAGACGAAAATTAAGAACCGACCGGAAGAAGAGGTGAGGCAGTATAGACAATACAAAAATCCGGAAGTGGAGACGAGGAAAGATTTACGGAGATTGCCGGCCACTCTGAGACATACGAGTTTCGGTATTGCACGAAATCTTGGCAGCCTAAATTTCAAATACACAAAAACCGATGTTAATGACATTCTTCAAAGTGCACGAATCATCGCATATGTAATAAATTTCAATTTATTTTTTAATCATAATCCAAGAGATACTGGTACAAGTTGATTTCACAATTTGCCACGTAGAATCATGAGCGAACGAGTTGCTATATCATGTTCTTTGAAAGTGAATTTCAAGAGGAATGACCGCGAATTTCCTAAAGAAGAAAGATTACATCGCGGAGCGAAGAAACATAAAAAAAGAAAACAACAAGGAAAAAGAAGAATAATGGGAGAAGACAAAGATGAACGTGGTTTAGGCCGTGCATACATAATATCTGATTCCACATTCGAGAGAGAGTCAGGAGGATACCCGCGATCTCGTTGTCTTTGGCGAGATAGAGCCGAGAGTACACGGGAAGGGAGGAAAGGCACGGATAAATGAGCCTGGAACAAAGAGAGAAACCGACGAGGACACGAAAATCCCGGGAACGAGAGCGAGAGGAGGACGGAATGCGAAGTAGGGATAGCGATTGTTTTGTCGGTGACATGATAATACTTAGCATAAGTGTATTTAAAGAGGACGTAGCGTTGGGATCTAAGGGTCTGAACGAGAAAGAGAGGAGAGCCCGAGGGCGAAGGGGGGTCTGTGTTAGTCTATGAGAGGCAAAGCGTGACGAGGACCGCGCGAGGAGCGCATCTCCGTCCGGATCTTCATTCTCGTCGTCATCGAACCGAAGGAGAAAGGAGGAAGAGGAACGAGACAGCGAGAAAGAGTAGAAGAATGAGTAGCTGGTTTTTGAAGGAAGATAGAAGGAGAGGAAGAAGTAAGTAACCGAGAGGATCCGGCGACGACGACGACGATGCGGCGGCGGCGTAACCTATTGTCCTCGTATCCACAGCCTTTTTCAATTCAAATTGAAGCCGCAAAAAAAGCACAGGGCACGCACACACGCACGTGCGTGCGGATATACACTAACACTCGCGCGAGAGTTGGTCCACCGGCTCTCTACGCGCGTCCCTCCGCACTATCTTTCGTCTCTCTCTCTCTCTCTCTCTCTCTCTCTTTCTCTCTTTCTCTCCCGGGCTATCGCTCGTTTTCGTCCACGTCGCGCGAGAGAGTGCTGATTCTATCGGAGCGTAAATATCACCGTCACAAACACAGGTAGCGGCGAGAGGCATCCGCCCGCCGCCTCCTCTTCCGCACACGCGCGTATCGGCATAATGCATCGACGAGAAAGAGGGGCTTTTGCTTATGCGTCGGGTGCAAAACGGGTCTAACCCGATGCGAATGCCTCTCTCCTCCTCCTGGCCCTGTCGTCGTTCCCTCGACTCGTGCGCTCGAATCCAAGATGCAACGCGGGTTTCGTGCAAACGCAGAAGAATTATCGAGAGTGCTTTCGCACACCCCGATCGCTCTACCGATTAATAACTTCCCAATAACGGATATTATGTCGCCCGTTTATTGCGCGAGGTCTTTTATTGCGTCTTAGTGCCAACGGCGATTTACATAACATGACGGTACGGCTCGGGTACCGAAAGAGAATGATGATCGTAATAATTGTAATTTATGCGATTAACTTCGAAAAAACCGGTATGCGCCGAAATCGCGGTAGGGAAAGATCTCCCCCTGACCTGTCTTAAATCTATATAAACGCGTCCTCTGGGCGTTTTTTTGCGGCGCATGGAAAGCGCGCTCCCTTTCATAAATTTTTACTTAGTATTTTACTTAGTAATCGTGTGAGATGTGTATTATATAAAGAGTTAAAGAGAAATCAAGATCAAATGACGAGCGATGCGCGATGTGCGCGGCATTAAGCAGCGCGCGTTAACGTTTATGTTATATTTTTTTGCGCGGAAGAAGTTGAATCCGGTTAAAAACGCGGATTACATCGACTTTGTGAGTTAATGAGGCACACTCATTGTCAGCGAATACATTTCTCTGACGATCAAAACGGCTGGGTTATCTGTATTCGGCCAGACGTATCACGTAGAACGCGCTTATTTAATTTACATTTCAAATGTGACTAATTCGAAATATTTTATATGTTTTCAGGTAAGACACCGAATCCGCCACTTGCGATTAACCAGTCACGCACGAGCGGACGCGCGTAGGACGCGAGTTGTGTAAGTAACAAATCGCCTTCGTATCCGTCCGGGAGATGAGATCCATGGTACAGTTACGTTCTAATCAGAAAAATTCGTTTAACCATCCTTAATACGGCTCGCACGTATAAAAAGACTTAATTGCCAATCGTGCGGATATATACCGGCGCGCTCATAAGCATAAATTCAACATCGATCAACGCGTAGGGCAACTTCTCGAATTCAGTTGCCGTTGAGGATGTTGGCCCGAACAAAAAGATGAGAAATGCCTCGTATCCATACGGACGTAAATTATAATTGATCGAGGCAGCGACGATCGGAAACTGAGATTTGGCATTGACCTGCGATATAATGGTATTTATCCCTGCGTCCGAGTGATCGAACATTAAAGATATACCATGCTTATTAAATACCGCGGCGTGGAGATGCAGCGTGATAACTCCGCGTGGATGCATTTACATGTGTCCATGTATGCACAAACGCGGCTTGCAGCGATTGGTATAGGGTTTCTCTCCCTCAAGCTCCTTGGGCGCTGCCCAAACTCGGCATAAATGAGCACAGTCTGGTAATATAAAGCGCTCTTAGACGTTTGGTTCTCGGGACCGTGTGTCTCCGCGGGCCCTTTATTTGGCCACCGTTCGTCCCAATGACACTTTGCAAAGAACGGAATGATCGGTCTGCGCGGACCCACATATCGGTGGCTCCTTTGAAAGAATTATGGGTACGTAAGGTCCCGCGAACGATCTTTGTCTCACTCTGTGCGAGCCGCTCGAGAGTAGTCTCGAGTTTTGTCCGTTTGGTTTTACAGGCCCTTTAACTGTCTCTCGTCCCTCCCTCGCCGTCCACTGTTTCGGCAAGTAGATACTTTAAGGCGGTACCGTGAGCACCAAGTAGTCCTCGATCGCGGAATCGAGCTTCGGCCCGGGGTTCTCGCTTTGCATTTGTTTCGCCGATCGTTCGCGGTTGGTGGGGCCCGCTTCCCCTTTCAGATGTCTTCCTCTTTGGAGCCTTCTTGCCATTCCTCCTGGTCCCCTTTCACCGTCGTCGCGCGGTGTTTCTTCCTCTCTCATTCTTCTTCTATCTCGCTGCCCATTGCTGCTGCTGCTGCTGCTGCTGCTGTTGCTGATGCTGCCGATGCTGCTGCTACTGCTGTCCCTACCGCTGCCCCTTTGCTTCTTTCTGGACAGCCACGTTAGTTCTTAAATTACGCGACGCGGTGCGCCCGTCCGCTCCTGTCGCTTAGCCGAAACAACCTCCACGAGACGAAGAGCAATGTATTTCGTTCCTGCTGAGAGTGCTCTCGTTAATTGATAACTGATATCTCAGGTGGTCTCTATCAGTACTGTTCAGGCCGCGACGACCAAAAGAAGAAACGGAGAAAAATCAAGTCTGTGTCAAGATAGAAGTTTCTTCTCGGTCGAGTCTCCGTCGCCTCTCCTTTCTCTGTCGATCTCATCACCGTTCTCCACGATCTTTTCAACTGTCTCTTTTCTCTACTTTCTACATTCTTCTTTCCTTTCTGTTCGCGCGGCGTCTCTTGTGCGATGCTTCTCTGTCTCTCTTCCGGCGTTCTTTCTCAGCCACCGTGTTCACCTCTGAGGAAGAGAGGGAGAAGGAGAGAGAGAGAGAGAGAGAGAGAGAGAGAGAGAGAGAGAGAGAGAGAGGGCAATCTTATCTCTCTTTTATTCGTTCGTTTCGGGACCGGCCAATGGCTGAAAGGAACAAGGACGACACCGACAGAACCGCGAAGAGTACGAGTCGTGCGGAGAAGCGAACGAACGCCGCCGACTGTCGCGCGTCTTTTTTTCCCTTCTTTTCTTCCTCCGTTGCAGCAACTTTTGCCGCTGCCTTCGTTCATTCGTTCGTTCGCTCGTTCGTTGGTTCGCCCGCACGCTCGTCCGTTTGTCCATCTTTTTCCTCCTCCCTTTTTTTGATCCTCCGCGCCTCCGCTTATAAGGCGATTCCTTGCGTTCCACTCGAAAAAAGCAGGAACCCGCGCTGCCGCACGCTGGGAACCCGGGCCCGGCCTCTCGCGGATCTGCGGAATAACGTTCATACGACGATCTCGGCGCGAGACACCCCTGGGCGAGTCGAAATAACTTCCGGGATGACCAGACGACTGGTCGCGCGGACCCTAGCGAGCGATTCGGCATTCGGACTATTATTTTCGCGTCGTTATGGCGTCGAATCGTATTTGTTCCGCACGCGGATTTATCTTTAATCTTTAGAAAATAGAAAATCTAGTTACGTTGTATTTGTGTCTATGTAGGTAAATGTGTATAACTTGTAACTTAGCTGAATGAATGGATCGTGAGCGTGGACAATAGACTGGGAGGTGTAATAGGAAAATTTAACGTTTCGAGTTTCGATAACAATTATTTGCGACGACGCGGAGTGATTATCAATTGTCTGGATTGCATCTTGCGCATCTTTTTCCCCCGTACGTACGTGGTCGAGAGAAACGGAACCGAGACGACCGATAAGGAGCATAATGGGAAATTAGATGCGGGTCGAACGTTGCCACGAAGAAGGCATCGATCATAGAGTACGTGCAAAGTACGGGGTACCGGAGACAATGCACGGGACACGTAATGACTAGGTTAATGGGAAAGGCAATGTGCAAACAAGGCGTTGCGAGTACGAGATGAGGGAACGCAGATACGCGTTAGGAAAACGACGCGATGATTCGGATCTTACATAATATTGAACGTTAAACGTTTATACGTGAATACGCACTACAGGTATCGAGTGTTGCAGTCGCGAGAGCGATATTTACATAATTGTCAAGTGTCGAGTGCCTCTTAAACGAGAGCAATCTTGATGATCCGACGTATCACGCGGGTACGTTACGAGAGAAGAGCATCGTCGACTTTTGATAGCCTCCGGGCGGGGTGAAGATCCTTTGTAAGGTCAGTAATCTCGCGCGGCAGTTGTCAGGTCAGGCTCTCTCTCGTCTCTCGGGGTGAGAGAAGGCATCGAGCTGCTCCCGCGAATCTCAATTCTTCGGGAGCCCCGGGATGGGAAGCGGGGGTGGGTTAGATCTCCGTACGCGGCCCGTGAGGCCGGATGTTTGGCCCAGGCAACAATGGAGGGTGATAAATGTGCACGTCAGGGGCCGCGAGGAGGGCTTCTTCTTCTTCTGCCACAAGCCGCTGCCCGATGGTAGAGAGGTTCTAAGCTTCCTCTCCCTCCTCCTCCTCCTTCTCTCGGCAACGAGCCGGGACGAGAGAGCCTATCTTCATCTTGAAACGGGATACGAGGACGCCCGCGCATCCTAATGCCGATTTCGGTCGGCGCGGGCAGGTATATATACGTAAGAATACCGGGCCCTTCACGTGTGGAGATTTTTAGCGGACCGGTGTATGTCCGGGGTCGACGAATCTCGTCGCTAACCCCGAAGGTATTCGCGGTCACGATCGCGAGGTCTCCCACCGCGAACTCTATTATACGTAGGATGAAGTTGGCTTACCGTCGTCTTCCGTAAACACGGACATTTCTCATGATAAATGCGACGTGAAAATGAGGCAGGTAATACGATGACCAATAATCCCAGTTCGTGAACGTAACGCCTCGGGATCGTAAACGCGAGGACTAGCTTCGGTCATATTTTTAGATCCAGCATCCGCTCCGTTTCTCGTCGGTATATACGGGCCGCGTAGTCGAGTATTGTAATTAAGACCTTCTTTGGATACCTATAGTGTTTATTAGAGCCGTATTTTTCTGTAATGTCGCGGTAGCGACGCTTTTTGGCGCTCGCCACGACCATTTTTCTCCGTCTCGGCCCCGACGACTTCGCTCGTACGTGCACGCGCGCGCGGAGATCTTATCGGGAACCAATTTCATAACTCAATATATTCGTGTAGAGATTCCTGCGAGCAACGCCAATTAATTCGACGACTCGATTAACACCGATATAGCGGGCCGGTATCCGTCGGCTTTTATCGCGTTTTAACCGTTCGCCGTTTCTTACGACTTTAGTGGTCTTCCTCTTAGCGTAGCGCTTCGTTCCTGTTTCTCTCATCTACGTCTCCTCTTCCTTTCTCACATGTGCCGTGATGTATACCGTCGACATCTTATTACGCGTTACGAGATCGAGCGTGGTTTTTTTTTTTTAGGGTGGACGCAGTTTGTTTACAATCGAAATTCAAGGCGCGAGAAGCGCAACGTGCGACAAATGCACTGTTCCAAGTTGCGAGGCGTTTTTTAATGGAGTAAATGCATTTTTTTTACACGCGTCTCATATTTTACGTTGAATTTCATACAGATTTTCTTTGTTCGGTCATACATCGGTAGCTAATGAAATGTTTGTAAGTGTTAAATAGTGTGTTACCGATCAATCTACATTGCCATTGAATCCGGTAGAACTAGCTAGTATACTATTCCACCATGATTAGTGCACTTTGAGAATATTTTGATGCTCGCCTCATAACGCCATACATAAATTCTGTCAAACAAGCTTGGTTTTACCGTCAGATAAATAAGTGACTTGTGAACAAGATTGTTGAAACGCGATTGAAACTAGAAAAAACTGACTGACTGTCCGACTGACAAATGAATAAATTATTAAATATGTATGATTGTATAATGTGGTCGCAATACCGGTTAGTCGATACAGTTATCCGATAATCTTGAGCTTATTGAGCGCCGTGGCATCAATTCGCCGTGTAACGATTGCGTGGCTGCATACATCTCACAATCGTATTCGCTGGACCGTGACCATGTCTATTGAGAAAGTAAAAGCCGAGGTAAAAGCAGAATCCTGATATTTTTTTTATTAGGACTGGAATATTTGTAAGAATAGATAGATTACCATTAAAGAAATTTGCATTTCCCAAGTGTAATTAAAAATTTCCATCGCGTTTAGCCTCTCGGCAGTGTTTAAGTAAATCTTAATAATCTTAATCTAATCCTATTAAAATCGAAATTGCTACTTTGGCAGCGAAATTGCTGCATCGGACGCGTTAGTCGCATAAATAACACGTATCTACGATACTAAATCGACCAACAGCTATTAAATATACGACCGTGTGTACTTCATTTCTATCGGATGGTATATTCGTGCGCACTTTACCTTAGGCAGAAAGCAGATGCACAGCGCGATGCGTGCGTGCGTGCGTGCAAGAGTTTTACCATGGTAGAAATACAAGGGTATGCTCTTGCGCATATTTCCGAACCCAGCCAATCAGCGACTTTTCCAACCTTACGTCACACTGAGCGGCACATTTAAGCAGCGAATCTATAATAGTCATTTATAAAAGCATTTTGAGCGGACAATATGTGAATACAAAATAATGTTGATCATTTATGTGAGAGAAAATTCTGTTTTATAAATAAATAAATATATATGAACAAAAATATATAAATATAAAAAAACGCACGTGACATACGGATAAACGCTCATCGTTTCCCGAATTTGTCTCTCGTTGTAGATGTTAGAAACGTTATTGTTATTTGACGAATTTTATAATTATTTTATGTGGATTTGTCTAAATATATGATATTACAGAAAATATTATTATTATTAAGAAAAAAAGAATTGTGTGCATTGAATAAAAATCATTGCGACGTACGGAAAAATTTCACATAAAACGAGATTTTAATTTCCAGTCATTTATTATTAAAATTCTGCGAATTATTAGTTTTAATCAAAACTGGTCGGAAAACGATTGGAAAAGAATTGTCAGCTGAGACGCAAAACAAAAATATATTGTGGCGTACGACATAAAGAACTATATATGCAGAGGAAAGATGCAGATAAAAGATCAAATAACAATAAATGCAAATATTTAATATACAGGTTTTTTATTAGTAAATTTTGACATCTTTCTTCTTTTTTGCCTGTGATTTGCGCTTGCAATCGCTCGGTTCATTTCGCGCAGCCTAATATATGTCCTAGTCCTAATGAGGCATAGTAATGCCTCTCTCGGTATTTTAATTTTCAATTGTGGTTCTATTATTTTTGCTAAGTTTTGAAATATAAGATTTTCTTTATTCAAACTGGATCCGTGATATTTAGCAAACTCAATATTCATTATACGAGCACATTGTAATAATTTGTCACTCGGATACATACATTTTCCTCGCGAAATAACTTGCAGCCAATCTTGGTCACCCGTTGTTTCCAATTGGCGCGTTTCAATACCTAATGTTTTATCTGTGCTTTTAAATCTAAATGCTACGTATCCGGCTATATATTTTAAACCCTCTTCTTCGATAGCCTCGCTAATATTAAAATCTTCTAATTTCTGTAACAACTGTTCTTCCTCATAACTTGGAATAATTGCGCACGAATCCAACGCAGAAGGTTCATATGCTTCATCAAAACATATCTCTTCTTCTTCATAACTAGTTATAGTAGTAACTTTTTCGTCAACATAGGACGCAAGCATATCTGTTAACACGGACTCTTCGACATCACAGCTAAGAGGAGATACAAAGATCGATTCGTTCGATTTGCCTTCTTAGTGTTGAAAGGCCTGGAAGTGGCATTTGCAAAACATTCTTCATATAACGATATGCCTTTGGGCTGACACATCGCAAGGATATAGCACGTGCGATATCTTCAGAAGACCACTTTATTTTCCGCAATGAAGGATTCAATATCATCCGTATTTGTCCTGGACTAAACATTTTTCCCAATAACTCCGTCATTTTTTGTTCCATGAGTTCTTTATCGTCTTTTTTCAGTGCGGCTACCTGGGCTTCTAGACGACGTCTGAAAGCATAAAACTATATAGTGCTACTTTTAAAACTACACCCAGCAAACCAGAACTATATATATTTATGTATTAGTAATATAATAACGATATGTAATGTCAGCACATTTATGTGGTTTGTTATGTAACTGTGTAAATATGGTTGAGCTGACATTACATATCGATGTTATATTACTGACACATATACGGTTCTTATTTGCTGGGTATACTTTGTGCTTGATGGGAACAGTAATTTATAACTTACATTTGTAACATGATAGCTTCTGTACTGGACGATGCTGGTGTCTGTTCTTCTGTACTGGACGATGCTGCTGTCTGTTCTTCTGTACTGGACGATGCTGGTGTCTGTTCTTCTATACTGGACGATGCTGGTGTCTGTTCAACATCCATCGAAACTTCATTTGATACAGGCAAAGGCATTGTTTCAGCTAACACATTTTCGTTTGATGTTAGTGGAGGTACTGCATGGAGATGCAACGTCGGGATAGCATCAGGATGTATCTTCCTAGTTCGTATAGGTGAATAACCTAGTAGATGTTCTTGTAAGGGCTTCGTAAAAGCTTCATCAGCAAAATGCTTCGAACATATCCTAGCTGAAGCAAACAAGGTTTAAGATTCTTAAATATATGCTTATAATAATAAACAAGAGAAATCTATACAAAAGTACAAACCATTTTTTGGTGAAATATTTTCTTTTCCGCATGCTTGACGCCACTTATTACACAGTGCTGGATCCTTTGGGAAGGAAAAATATTTTATTTTATTTCCTTCGATCTTTCTGGTCTTTGCCGGATAGTTCCCACACCCTTTCACATTACACGCCATTGCGTACACTGTAATAATCACAAACGAATTACTCGACATAAACAGCGAACCGAGCGAACGCAGCCATTGAGAATCACCGAGTACATCCGATTCATTCCGATGCTACACGAATATGACGTAAGCTTGGAAAAAAGTGGTGGGAATGCGCAGTGGTCTGACACGGTATGAGCATACCCTTGTATTTCTACCATGAGTTTTACATCGAGTCGCTAACGAGTGTCGCATAGTCGCGGACCGCCCGGCGATCCTAAAGCAATTATATTCTCTTCTGTCGCGGCGAAGTCACGAACGATCTTTTAAGGTAAACTCACACTACTTAGTCGGCATGATTCTAAACGAGGAACGATTGCGGTACGATCGCAGTACAATAGCATCAGGATTACATGCGTTTTAATTTGAAACAAGAATAGAATATCGTCTGATTACATTATTCTTGGAACTTGAGCGGCAAAACTGTCTCTGTGAATGACGTTTTAACGCGCTTACCCTGCTTGTGCAGGTAAAAAATATGATACATTGGTAACCCATAAGGAATTCAGTTTCTGCGACAGCTTCTGCGCGGAGGAGTTTCTTGGAAATAGCAAAATGAGTATAACGACGGGGAGGAATGAGATCAGTCTTGCGCTTATTATAAATAGATACTTTCGTTATATTGGAACGTCAATGATTATTTGATAAGCGCAGCTTCTCGGTAAGCACAGCTTTCCATTCGATTAGTTCGAATTCGTGGCGGCTGTATGGCCGCTATTGATGATATCGCATGATGATAGATAATGAATAGAACGCGGTACGGGTAATAACTGTCGTTTAATCGGCTTCCGGCATCGTACAGGATTATGCATGTTCACGAATTATATTTAATGGATTAGCCACGTCCGGCTACACGTTTTCAATTAAGCATTTCGCAATCAGCGAGTCAAACGTCAATTATTATTATTGCATACCAGCATATTGATGTCCACCTGTATAAAGGCACATTAGAATAATTCGTAATACACAAGGCGACGATATTAAATTATAATACTATCCGGTCTTATAAATCCTGCTATTGTTAGAAATAATGAACTTTCTACATGGTAACGTGAGCCGATTATTCGTTGTGGAAAAACAAGCTTTCTCGATGACGTGGAATTTCTTCATTTGTACCAGCGATATTTCGATTGCGTAACGTTGAATTATCGACACCTTGTCTGAGATTAATCTTTTAGCAATATTTCAAATTAGTAATACCGTCATGCATGATTTACGGAAGGAACGTTACGGATTACATGCTCGAATAATTTTAAACTCGAGTTTTCTCTCTCCATCTATTCCTCCGGCTATTCGGCTTTTTCTTCCCCGACCTGTGTTGCTCTTCCACTGTGCATAGTTGCTCGACCGTTATAGGAATTCAAAAGCAACGCCTAGATGCGCGGGATAATTCGGTATGATAGCATCAAGATGAAAGCAAACCAGAAAAGCCTCTAACATTTTGTGGAAGGGAGATTATATCCTCTATGGGTTCTAAGAAGTTTCCAAACGAGGCAATAATAATTTTATTTTACGGAAAAGGATTTAATTTCTATGTAAGACATCTGAAAATCTACAGTTTTATGTTCGTCCGTTGTTTTATATGTTTGTTTACAGTCTTACGATACATTTAATTATTATTAAGAACAATAGTTTCTAATATTCCGAGAATAATTGATATTCCTATATTAATTAAAATAACTATAATTGAGGAAGATAAAAATTTCTTTTATATGAGTTTTTATTTAAGATATATTCAGATTTAAAAATATTTAGTTAAGAATAAATAACGAAGAGATTCTTCGAGGCTCACCTTACTACGAGTCATTCGCGTGTAGCTCACCGCTTATTTCTCGGATAAGGGACGTTGCACCGTAATTTGTGCGTATTATGCCACAAACATCGCATCTTATAGTTCGTCTAGGTTTGTGCCGAGTTCCAGGGGGACTGATGACGGTATGTGTCGTTAAAGTCTACGCAGGAAAACATCTCGGGGCGTGGGTGTCGATGGTCGCAGTTCATTGAAAATTCCATCGTGTCTCCGGGGTCCCGTTAGAACCGCGCCAGGGGGGCTACCGTCGCGTCTCCACCGGCGGATTATTTAGTAAAGGCACGCGCTACCGCTTGATTTTCACCGTCAGATAACTCAATCCGATGCGATATCTCCGCGTTACGTTGACGAATTCGAAGTCGCGACGTAACAATCTGTCTTCGTGCACAACAGATTCTAAATGTTTTTCCGAGAATTTGGCACTAAACAGTCCCTCCAAGATATCTGTCTTGGTATTATAATGTTTGCGTTAACAACAAATGCATCAACATTTTTAAAATAATAAAAGAATGATTAAAGGATTCTAAATATTTAAATTTTATGTATCTCGTTTTTCATATTGACGACGATAATTATTTATTTCTTAACTACTCGATTTTAAATAATTTTGTTTTATTTTTTTTATATCAAAATTCTAGGAGAATCCCTTTATTGTTAATCCCTATGATTATTAACTCGATAAGGATAACCATCGCCCTACCGTTACGGTCGACGCATTATTTTGATATTCATCGAGACGACCTGTGTGTTTCGCTCGCGCGACTGGACCGGCAGAGACAGGGCACGTTCTGAAAAGACGAATAAGCAAAGGGAACTGGAGGAGAGGAAGGAGGAAAAGAGACAACGAGAGCATCGGTATTAATTACACACTGCGCGTCTGGCTCCCTAGGCCACCTACGGTTACTTGCTTTGCATAATACGTATATACACTTAGCGTAAGGACGGTGAGAGGGAAGACGCGCCGAAGAGGCCTTCGTGAGGTCCGACGAAGTGTAAGAGGAGGGCGCGGGGGAGAACATAGCGAGAGGGAGGGAGGTAGAGAGGAGGATCTGGCGCGGATCGAAAACGAGGAACGGCGGAGAACGTGTTCGATTCCCACTCGGTCGGAACCGGAATCTCCTTCTCCGCCTCTTCCTCTCTCTCTCTCTCTCTCTCTCTCTCTCTCTCTCTCTCTCTCTTTCTTTCTTTCTCTTTCTCGCCTTCGACACAGCTCTCATTCCCCTGTATCCCTCTCGCTCTCGCGCGCACGTTTCAACAGACGTTTTCTCTCTTTCTCTTGTTCTCCCTTTCACGATCCTTCTCCCTTTCGTCGCCTCTCGGCAGTCTCCGCGGGTCGAAGCGCGCCTGATTATTTAGGCAGCGAATGTTTAATCGAAGCATTGTATCGGTGGGACCTTGAGTCGCTAGCTTCCCTCGGCCGCCCGGCTTCTCCTCTTCTTGAGTTTGGAGGAGACACCACTTCTCCTCCTCCTCCTTCTCCTCCCTTTCGTTCTCGATCGCCGTCTTCACCCTCGTTCCCCGTGCCAGCCTCCTTCTCTTCGTCCACCTCCACCTCTTTATATTTATTTGTTTATTTGCTGGTGGCTGATACCTCATTACCGCGACAGATTCACCGATAAGCGCAACGTTCTCGGAAACACACAATGCGCCCCTCCTTCCTCGAGGAGCTGAGCCGCAGCTTCTTGGTGATCGGCAATAGAGGAGGAAAGAAGGGAGATCGCGGGATGGGGGCGAGGACAAGGACGAGGCGGCATCAGAAGCAGAGGCGCATATTCTCCGCACAACTTCTTCTTTCCGCGCTCCCTTCTCGCTCTCCGTCTCCCTCATCTCTTCCTTTTGTTCCCGTTGTTGTCGTCGACTCTACCGGGAAAGTAAGTATCACTGCGACCCTTTTACATGCTTAGACTCGCCTTTCCTCTCTAGTGCACCACCCGGCGTAGCTCCATTTGATTGCGTCGCGCCAACCATCAACCCCGCGTCGGGATTTATCGGTCAATCTCACGCGAACTCACGAATCGGAATCTAATCTATTAGCGGGCCCAGGTAGTCCCGTCCGATCAGCGAAGAAATAAGACCGTCTCGAAATACATAGCTATTAGTCTTACTTACCTATTAGGAAAAGATCGAAAGAAAGCCGCGTCAGGTATCGGTATCTATCGGTTTCTCGGAGAGAATCGTCGGATATTTTCGCGAGGACCGATTAGGAGGGATAAGAAAGGATACGAAGGATATCGCTCGTAGCTATTAGCGCGATAGCAATCCGAGCAGAGGAACGGCTTTATGGTCGACCGGATGGGCGCTTTTATCGGCCGCTCTCGCGTTCGGCGACTCTCGCGCGCTTTTACGAATCTCATCGGCCGCGCCCGGACAACGACGGTCGCGTGTGTGTCACCCAGTCGAATCGAATTTCCATTTATTAATGACCGGCTCGCGCGTTGGCCAAGCGAAAAAACGAAAACGCGCGCTTGTACACCTATTAGCCAGATCGTAGTTATGAGATAACGTCGTCATACGGAAAGAGATATAATCGACGAGGCATAAATCCGTATCGCTTCTATCAGCGACGCGCTTATTGACATGATTATTTGAGAAGAATGGAATGCATTATGTAAACGGGACAGATGAATGAGCCATTTGATTATATTAGGCGCGGCTGACTGCTATGTTATGTTAATTGAACCGGGCGGAAAGCTTCGGAGAGAAATCAATCCCCACGGGCCGCAGCGCATCGTCGTTAATGATCTCGATCTTTATCCGAAATTCCGGAACGCGCGTTCTTGTTTCGGTATCGCGACGCATTTATTACGTTTCATAATAAGATTCATTGAACGCGGGGAGTATTTTTTTCCCGAGAAAAATTATAGCGCAACGTTAGGCTGCGACGCGCCTCACGTCTCGAGCGCGCTAATCGAGATCTGGCTAGGATAGTCTGGTTACCGGGACAAGATAAATGGGGCCGCTCGCTTTTATTCGCGAGCGCGGGATCACAGAGAGTACGGACAGCAGGTAGCGTCTTGAGATTTGCAACTGAAATCAGATCACGTTGCTCGTATTACATCCAAGTGACTCGATATAAATACTGCAAAAGAAGAAGGAAAAGAAATCGATGGCAAAGGGAGAACACGAGGAGGGGGAGGAACGGAAGGGGGAGGAGGGGGGGAGGAGAGGGTGAACGAAGGGTTAGTGGTTGGGCATTATTTATCGATAGCAATGAAAAGGTGGCGGTTGGTGCTTGATGCCGGGGGCTCATTATTCAGATTAACGTTACGCGCTTTTTTTCGCCAGCCAATACGCCGTTGAATATTACTCAATAAATCATGGACGTCACAGTGCTAAAGACCCAAAGAAAGGAGGGTCCTTGAGATTTTTCAAATCATCCGACCTGATGAATGCAACATCGTTCGTCGGGGGCCACGAGCGTGGCGGCGGCTGTGCGGCGCGGCGGCCACGGGAAACATTTGCATGAGCTACCAACGCGCGCGGCCGCATTAGCATGAGTTAAAATGGTAATGATAACGCAATACGCTCTCGATGGAGCATCATGGGATTGACGTAACGCGGCCGTGGCAAATGTTAAAACGGCGTTGAACGCGACATAAATCGGGAGTAGATAAGTGAGGCACTGCACGTGTGTGTCACGGTTGACGTTTCCTTCTTGATTATTATAAATATGTGTATATTGCGGCCGAGAAACTGTCTCTCTCTTCTCTCTGTCCCTTCAGATTTTTTATAATAAATTCAATATTCAATTTCTACCACCTCGTCAATTATCGTGTTTTGGATTAGTCTTGGATTAGTCATAGATGTTGAGAATAATCGAAAATAGCTGTCCGGTATTTTGATTAACGGTAATAAAATAAAAAGCGATTCGAGAGAACTACATAAATCGAGCAAATCGGGATAAATCGAAGAATATTGACGCAATCATTTGCGAATGGCGTTTGATGCGGCGCCAATTGTTCTTCAAGCTTGGATACTTACAGATTTTTCTAAATTCGGGGTGACCGGGTTCCATACCAGATCACAATCGCCCTCGTTCGCGACCGCGATGCATTACGAACGGTTAGCGTCGTTGTCGAGCGTGGGATAAATATCTAGGGTCTGTGTTTCGTTTAATTAGCATCGGTATATACCGGCGTACACTCGCGCGCTGTGCTTCACGTACTCGCGTGCATGTGAATATCTGAATAGAGGGAGAAAGGGAAGGCCAGAGGACTAATGTGCTACTTCGCGAGCGCAGACGAAGGGAGAAAAGGTCGCCTTACGAACGTAAAGACGTACGAATACCAGGATGGATAAGGGGGAGGGGGGGGAGAGAGAGAGAGTAAGAGGCAGACGAAACAGGAGGAGGAGTAAGAAAGGAGAGGCAACAGTCGGACGGATACGTTGATGAAGCACGGTAGTACCTCAGGGACTAATTAAATAAATCCGGGAGCGGCTTCTCGGGGGCCGCCGGCGATCGCGACCGTAACCGCCACGACGATGGTTAAGGTCGCCGTTGCGGAGGCGTCTCGGGTCAAGCGGGAGGTCAGCTTGCCGGCGGTCCACCGCTCTCCCGCTTTCCTCTCCCGCTCTTCTTTGTTCATCCATGCCCTATCCATCGCCGTGCCGGGTGCTCTTCTTTTCGTGACGGAAGGTTAGCGCCGTTCCGTGTCATTGATTACTCTATATCTCTCGTCTCCGTTTAGTCGTGCTAATTCGTTCGATCGCCGAATATCGCAGGCTTTCGCGAGATTGGGATTAATTAGTTAAAAATAAATATCGAATCTACAACATAGAAATGTAATGCAACATATAGTATAATAATGTCATGGTACTCTTATACGGCAATTTTAATTCTTCTAATTTCATTAGTTTAAAAACATTTAGAAGTTTCTGTCACCTACAATGTAGTCCGTATAACGTATATTGTACACGTTGATCGTTTCATGATACTTCTCTCGAGCAATAATTAATTAACTAGGTATCGCGGTGCCGAGATAATTCTCACGCGGGAATCGTGCGACCGGGACCGGGCTGACAAGGAAAAATCGTTTCGGCACATCGTTATTTTCAGCCGACCCGACAGTACGCGGACGTGCATGCATCCGCACACGTCTGTCTTCTAGCGTTTAAGCGAACCGCCTCGCCGATAGAGAAGTAGGAATCGATGATACCCGATGCACGACTCGATAGAGAAGCGGCAGACCGCCTCGCCGCGCCGGTGCACCTTACTGTTATAGCAGGCGATATTGGTCTAGGTGCCAGCTGGTGGTAACAACCTCCGCTTGTATCCAATCAATGTATATCCAGTCTTCTCTCTCTCCCCTCCGGCAGCGCTTCCTCTGTTGCTTTCGCCGTCCATCATCCGGCATGTCGGCATGCCGCAACCTTTCCCTTTCTCTCGCGAGCAGAGCACCCGGCTATCAGCGGGTCATTATATGAATACCACGATGTCAGTGATCAATACCACCTGCGGGCATCTCGACCGCGACGGGCCGGCACTTGCCATTCCGAGGAAGCTCGCGAGAATAGAAATATCAGCTATCGACTTAAAGCCGCGCGTTAACCGTGAGGTTCGCTGTCTCTTTCATTTATCACGAAAATCTCTCGTGGGACTTGTGGTATAGTCTCTTCTCGCGAACGGTTTTCGCAGTTAACGGTTCGCTCGTTTTTCCGGCCGCGAAAGCTTTCGCCGCGTATAGGTACTTATGCACGTCGTGTCGCCGTGACAAAATACGTATATGCCGAGATAAGTTGTCACGGATACGAATACAACCGTCGCTGTCCGAGATGATAAATAATAAGGCTCGTTCGCGTAAGGAAAACGGTCGACGACCGTTAAGAGTAGACAAGAGAAAGGGGACGAGGGAACAAAAGGGGTGAGTGCGCTCTAAGGACACCAAGCCTATACTCTTCGATCGTATACGCCGCTCTTATCCCCAATTAGCATACAATTTCTGTCATTGCGGAGGCTGGTGCGAGCCGGTGAGCCGAGTACAAGCACCGAATACCGGCTCTATACGTATGTTGCGGATGTGAGAGCTTTACAACCGGACCATCTACTCTCGCGACCAACCGCGCCGCGGACAAATTGCGTTGTCCATTTACATGTCTTTTCTGCGCGATACTGTTTCTGCTGCAAAACGTCCATTCCGGTCGTCCATTCCGGTTGATTTACTCCGGCGCCGCGTATAACGTTCTATCGCGAAAACGGTCTCTGGGGTACACAATGTGCTGATCACCAATATAATCGCCGATGCTAACAAATATATTCTACATCATGGTTAGCGAGGTTTAAAAGGAATCGGTAAAAGTCCCTCGTTGCGATAGAAAAGTTGACGAGAAGACTCGCGTTGATCATCACTGATCGCTCAAGAGATATGCAGATTCTTCCGGCGCTCCGCGTCAAAGTAGGAGCAAAAAGGAAAGATCGGACGTGGAGTATCACGGGTGTACACGACGACCCAGGGACATCGCCCCCTGCGGTTCGGCGATGCAAGTGCACCGAACGCGTATACGGAACGGCGCTTCGTGCGACTAGGGAAGAAGGGACGAAGGGACAGAAGAAGAGTACCTTGGAGAAACGTGCACACACACACACACACACACACACACACGTACACACGTGGAACGATGGTAGGACGTGCTGCGCGCGTTTGTGCGAACCTGCACGATGGGACTTAGCGGAGGCAATCTATATGCAGGCAAGTGCGTGTGCGTCGAAGTACACCGTCAGGCATACATAATTAATATTTAAACAAGCAGCGTCTGCGCTGGGGAGCCGCAGCGGCGGCGGCGGCGGCTCTACGCGGTCCGGTGCCTCGTCGCAGAGGGCCCCGGACAAGAGACCCGCGAAGGGATAGCACGAGGAATAACACGGAGGCACTCGAGTCAGAGTGTGGTCGATGCGCTACGTGACCCGGCCATTGGCAAATCGCTAGTCGCGCGCAAAAGGAAATGAGAACGAAGCGCGCGCGCGGTAAACGATAAACGCGTGTGTACGTACGTCTTCGCCGTGTGTACTCGCTCATTCGGAGTAATTAGCAGTCGGGACGTGGATCGGGAGAAGGCACTCTCGAGCGTGATCGCTACAAGTATCCTCTCGCCAGAGTCAATGGGGCGAATTCGTGCGCAACGGATGCGCGCCGCTGTATTGTGCGCAACGTATCATTCGCGCGCGTGAAATATCGCGGCGAAGGAGTCATTATATCCGTCTTAACGTGAAATACACAACTTCGGTTTAATACGTAAAAAGGACTGTACTACTTCGTTTAAAGACGCTCGCACGCGTTCTGACTGGCCGCCGCTGCCGCCGCGTGAAATGTTTAAAGATCGCCAGAGAAGAGGAGGATCGAATGACTGATGAACCTCGTTGAATCGAGGAGTACTTATCGCGCATCGAGCTTGTGAAAGGGGCAACGGCGCGGATGCCGGCTGGCGGATATTACATGTATCGAGGCACGAGCGCGCGCGTCTCGAGTGTACCGAGCGGACGCGATGCGAAAAGTGGACGTACCAGTCTGGAGAAATTCAACGTCTGGACGTCGGGACGTCATGGAGAGAGAGGAAGATCCACGCGGCGGAAACCGCACTGTTTGACTTGGAAAGCGAGTCCGGACGCGATCGTTGAAGCGAACAGCGAGCGAACGGAGGCGGGAGATGAGTGCTTATCGTAGTCGCGATTTCTTCTATCGCACGTGCGCATTCGTAGTAGCATGAAGGATCCGCATCCGCTCTTCTGCGCGAATAGAGAAAAAAGCGGAAGAGAAGCGCGTGTTTCGTTACGAGAGGGTGGTCTCCGTGCGCGGCATGCCGATACATAAATATCTTAAGAGTTATTAAACGGGGACGCCCATTCTTTAATAACTGAGACGCAACCCGAGTCGTATATAGGTATACGTGTACATCTTTGTGCGGATGAATAACCATTCAGTAATATGCGGGGCTTGGGCCCGCGCCCATCATAAGACGTCCAACGAGTCTCCGGAGCTCGAGCTTCGGAAAGTTCGATTAGAGTTTTTGTTTGCTGCTCAGAGAGGCGAGATGCTCTTCTCTCTGCCTCTATCCCCCGTTCTTTCCTTCGCCTCCTGCCCTCTCTCTTACTCTATCCCTCTATCCCGCCGAACGCGCGAGTCCTGTTGCTCTCGTTCGACTTTCCGTTCGTCGATAGTTCGTCCAGGTGCACGTCCCGCAGTTTCCATCTTCACTCGCACGGATAAAGCAAGACGGAGATGGCCACCCGCGATTTTTTTGTTGCCCTGCGCCGTCCATTCTTCCGTTCTCGCAACGGCGCATGTGTCCATAAGGTATATAGAAAGAAGCGTTCTCTCCTCTTTGCATACATTGTAACCTCGTAACCCTCGATTCACCAGCGGATGAATTATCCTCGGCCCTTTGTTTCCCTTTTTTTCTTCACCCGCGAGAGTCCGCCGGACTCGCATTCACCACCGCGGGATGAAGATACTTGAGTTTTCTATGTAATTAGTTTCGCGTAATACCTCTCTTCGCCGAATGACTTGCAAATGTAATGAGTGGTAGTAGTGGTTGCGGTAGGGTTTCTCCTCAAGGATACACGGGATCCGCAATACTGATTGAAGTGTTCTTCGTTAGCTTGTGCGCGCCCGCGTCTATAGGGATATATACTATACATCGCGTTCTTCTGCGGACTATCGTAACAAAGTGGCGCTCTTAACAAACATTATTGCGCGCTATTACTGCGCCTTGAGTTGAATTAAGATTCTTAAAGCAACATTACGGATCTTAATCTTTACACAGCTGAAGAGATATCTTTGCTTTGGGAAAAAAAACCTCAAACCTTTCTCGTTTTGTTAGAGTACAACATTCTTCGGTATGCCTTTCAATCCTTTAATGATTAATGCATCTTTCTCTCTCGGCAATCGCAATCGGAGAGATCCATCGTGTGTCCGAAATCACTTGGAGCTCGATAAAACTATAATCGCTATCTCGCGCGATTTATGTATTCGCGTTTTATTGAAAATGCACGCGATAAGCCTACCTATCTCGCGGAGACGGCACGATGCGCGCCATAACCGCCTACGAGTTAACACACGTGGACACAGCCGGTCGATCGCTCCGGGCTTCAATTTAATAGTACCCAGGCTAAAACAATAGGCCGGGTCTGCCATGATCGTCAGCCCGTCGTTTGGACAGCCCTGGAGGCCGGATCGGGAAAAAATAAATGGCCCGAAGAGCCGAAACTCTCCGCGCCCGCGCGCACGCGGAGAATGGGGGTGTCGGGCCTCCAGACAGAGGGGAAGTCGAAGGAAAAGACGTTTGTTAGAAAGGTAGGCTAGGCTGAGGAGGTATATATACCGCGTCGAGGATGTAAAGGTGGATGCCACCACGCCCAGAAACGACCTCGAGACCTCGTTCGCTCTTCCCCCCGTATGTCGCTTTCTCTCTTTCTCCTCTCATCTCGCATGTATTATCTCTCGCGAACCCGAACTTATAACCCGTTCCCGCGAACCGCCCCGCTAGAAGAACGAACGGTATCGTGCTTACGAGGCAACTGGCTTCAAGGCCAGCGCATACGAAGCGGCATAAATGCCACAAATATTATAAGCGCTTACCTTAGAATCGTCGGCGAATGGAAATTTGCCATGTTGATTCTAATCGCTCGCTTCGACTGCATAAACGACAGATTGATGCTGAATAACGCTTTCGGAGAATGCATTGTGATAAAACGCTTTCTGATTGGAATTGATCTAAATATAACGCCCGACATGCAACGAGTACTTAATACCGGTCACGATATGTCAAGATTTTCTGTTGCGCATTCCGTTATAGCAGCGATTGACTTAATCCTTCGTGTTTAGAATTTAATAGATAGCATTAATCTCGACAATCTAGATTTGCATACCGATTTACATCGAATCTTGTAGCACGTTGAACATTTAAAATGACTTATACAAGGCTTATCGGGAATTAATGTAATTTCTCATGTTCAAAATTTGATAGCTAAATTACTCGTCTGCAGTAATTATAAAATCAACTTATGTCGAATTTAGCAGCATATTGTGCTTGAAAAATGTCTTGAAACGAAAATGGTAGAAAACGAAAATTTTAATTTCAATTCTGCAGTTTTGCTGGATGTAAGACGAAGATGTCTGCGTCTATCTTAATTTAGTCTTGCTAAGTAGTGAAATCTCATTTAGATAGTAAATGTCAATGTGAGATTGTGCGGCGTCCCTGACCGACGACTCGTTAACGACGATGGTTACATTCGACGTTTGGATTAACGATGATATCCTTCTCGAAGGGTCTCTCCTCTTACGTTATATCCGACGTCTCCGAGGAACGCGCAGGGATTGTAGTGGGAGGGTACGGGGCCGAAGGAGGATAATAATTTCTATGATTGCGACTCTAATAACACGGAATGCTTCCGCGCAGAGGAAAGGGTACAAGGTACATACCTTAACCGGTCTCCGGCGACGACGCGACGGACGCGACGGAGCGAAGAACTCTCGCGGACAGTTTCAACCGGGTCAACGCGAGTATCAAGGTGCATGGTACACACGTATGCGCGATACAGAAGGTGACTAATGGTGCTCCAGGGTCTCTACGATGTGTCGTCGGGGGTTGCAGCCGCGGATCGTTCCGATTAGCCATTACTTTATGCGGCGAAAGCGGTCTCTTCTTTGCCGTGCCAGGGCTAAGCTACTATGTAATTATCCTCGGAGGGTCCTCGAGGGGATCCGGGGGGGCAGGTGGCAGGGACAAGTCATGCACTGTCATCGTCCTCGAGTTCGGATCTGTGCCCTCCGTAAGGACGAAGTCGGCGGATCTATGATCTTACGGTATTACAGCGTGTCGGCGAGACCGTTTTTCGTAAAGTCGACAAGAAAATCTCCTCCCCCCCCCTGCTCCCTCTACCCCTGCTTGGTATTTATGTATGAGAAATATCCTGCACGCATGGACGCGACGATGAAGTAGCAGTATAACATCCTGCGATGTGCATTTGAGTTTTTGGCGGCAGCGTTTTGCATACTAAAGTGTTACTGCGCCGAGCGATTAACGCGTCAGATATCTACCGGGAGTTACTCGAGGGACTCGTGGAGGAGAAGGGAGGGATTCTCTCCACCTCGCAGAATTGATTCGTCGTCGCTTTCTAAATTCAGATGCCCACCGCGCTGCTGAGCCAATATTAAAGCGCCGAGAGAGATTCGATCGAGCGCTTGCGACGCGCACAGAAGGAGAGTGCCTTTTGCAGCGAGCGGAGCGAGGAGGACGCTCCGAGACGCCGAGGGAGATAGAGATGACGCAGGAAGGTCTAATTGTGAGACTGGAGGCCCCATTACGGGGCCTGAAATTACAGGGCCGGTCCCCCGACCGCCTGATCCATAGAGTAGTCGCCGTCCTTGCTCGCCCATAGGGCGCTGTTTTCGGGTGCCTCGACGCATTCCGAGAATAGGCACCTCATTATGGTACCCTCTTACATTTTCGAGGCAACCTCCCGTGTCATTTGTATGGAGGAATCGGATTAATCCTCGCGGTATCGTCTAATCTATCGATTAGGAATGCGTGTGTTTGACACCGTGCCTGTACACCAGAAAATATCATCTCGATGCGATGATTAACTGGCGGCCGGGAATGAATTTTAACCCTGAAGCGCATTCCCTCGTAATGATAACTCTATCCTTATGCAGCGGAGATTCCCTAAAGACTGAGAATGTTTAGTAATTAGAAATTAAAGTGAATCTTTTCAATCTTAATCTTAAGTGCATTAATTCTATCAATTAACAACACTTAAACGTAAATAGGACTTTTCTCCAAACAGATTGAATTCAAGAATTTTCCAATTTGTCTCTTTCTTAATTTTTCGAATATATTTATTCGCCTGTGACGAGTTTATGATTACTTAATTTCACAGCGGCAGAAAATTCACTTAGCCGGTTCGAGCAATCATGTCTATTCCAGAATATGCCTTGATGTCGCATTGACGAGCTGTGAAATTGAAAGTGGCAAAAGTTCGCGATGGTTTCGCGCAAAAGCACTTGTCATCGAAGCCGCGGCGATGTGGCTGCGACATGCCTGATAGCCGATGGTAATTGAGAATAATAGCCGCGGCGGCCGTTTCGCGTATGTACGTGTGCGTGTCCCCGCGTATGCGTGTGCGTGTACGTTCATGCATGTTACATACACGACGGTCAAGTACGTTCACCCCGCGGCGATGCGCGGCTGTATCGCCTCGTAGGTCGCTTCCCTCCACCTAATGCTGTGTAAACCTATTTGCTGTAAAATTACTCTGTGGTGGCATCTCTCGCTACCTCGCCTCGAGCTCATCTTGTCTGCCCCGTGCGCTCTCTCGCGTGTAGAAGCACACGAACGGCGGCGTTGAGAGCGTTCCGCTTTCGAGACGGGCGATTTAAAGGCTCTCTCTGTCCTTCTCTATTTCTCTTTCTTTCTCACTCTCTCGCTCACCCTCTCTTTTTTCTCATTCTCTTTTTGTTTCTTCCACCTGCGCGTCACCTGCCTTTTTATTCGTCGCCGCAGAAGCTCTTTTTGCGCGTGAAAATAATCAAACCGAATGCACCCGCGGCTCTGAGCCGCGGAACAGATCTACGCTCCCGTATTGTACGAGATCCTTTGCTTTTCGCATCTTTGATATAGCGCGTGCATGACCGATATACATTAAAATACTGTATATAAATTAAATGTTATTTTTGTGTATTTCAAACATTAATTATCTTTTATTTTTTTTTACAGAAAACTGTTATTTTTGTTAGCAATGTTAAGAAAGAGGTATAATGGACCTGTAATACAGTATGATATTCAGATGTAATTGAAAATGTATTATGTCATCCGTAATAACATTACGTTACGTCACGAAGGAAGAATGCGCTATAGCGGGAACACAGCGAATTGTCATGAATATTCCATCCCCGTCCTGTGCCTCCCTCTCTCACTCTCTCTCTCTCTCTCTCCTGTGACCGAAAAAAATTAATTATCTTTCGCGCGACATCTGTTGCGACATCCGCTCGTGGGCGGCGAGGAAGGAAAGAGGAAGGCTCCGGAAGAAACGGCAGGGAGGTTCGCGCTTTATATCAGTCCGCCTCTGAGGTGCGTGTGCGTGTGCGTGTGCGAGTGGGACTAATTCGGTAAGCCAGCGTCAAGCGAGACGAAACCGCCACCGTAGTCGTAAATCAGCGCGAACGCATGGCGCAACGGCACGCTGCGTGTGCCATGCCGCCGAACGTGGCCGCGCCGCGCGCAAATGTATTGGCGCGTACCTACCGGCCGCGGCGCGGCGCGGCGGTCACATGGGTGACAGGAGATCCTCTCCAAACGTAACGCGCCGACCTGATGCACAAACTCACTATACACGGTAAACACCGTGAATTGATTCGTTCGTGCCGCGCACGTCGATCATCCGAGACCGGCGTTTATTTTCTCGTTTATTTCTGGATCCAGGTCCTTTTCTTCGCGAGGAACACAGCACGGTGATGCAATTACTGAATCTACCCAGGCGTGACTAATGAATAGTCGAATACATTCCATGTGGCAAACAGGAACGCGATGCATATAAATTTTGCGAACCTGTCGACGAACTTGGCTCGCTCGCGCGCACAACGTCTTCTTATACTTTCATAAACTTGTTCTCTCTCTCTCTCTCTCTCTCATCTCCCGCTCATGTACCGCAAGTTGCGAATCGCGCCGATGACGCAACCTCCCACCGCACACGTGGCCTGGATTTGTCAAGGTTCCGTCATCGCCATCGCGTGACCGGTTCTAAAGGATACAAATATAGCCAGGTCGACGCGCTTTGTGCCGTCGATGACCCCGGCGCGTTAGGTGAAGGCCGCAATAACAGCAACCACAACGCCCCGGAACGTTGGCCGCGAAGTGTGAACTCGGCATTTTTGCCGCCTGTCTCCGAACCATTCTCGATCTGTCATTGAGCCCAGCCCTACTCGCCCGAGAGAGAGGACTATTAATCAGCCCGTGCCGGTCGGTGGTCCCTTTAAACGGATTTAAAGGACCACACCGACAAAGGAACGCTTTTTCGGATCTGTTCCCTCGCTTATTCGTCTTGCTCCGTCGTCTATTTCGAAAGATGCATTGTACATGGCATTTCCCCGTCTCTAGTCCCGCCCGTGCGAAAATATCACGTCCGTCCAAATTGAGTTTTATTATTCGTCTCTTTGTCGGAAGGCACATCGCGTCTGCCTTCGTTATAACAAATTCTTTTAATTCACTTGTTTTAATTATTATACTTTCAATATATTAACCATACTGCTGTGATAAATAAATTCTGATTCTCGAGCATTCGAGTAATGCAAACTTTTCCAATTTCGATGCACGTTGCGTAGTAATTCACGTCTCTTAAATTGCTACCATTTATTTCGATTTATACCCTAATCTATTGGCCATACAATTGTCAAAAGCGCTTCCGAGTGTAGATTGTATACGACTAGCGTGCACGGCATCATAATTTAGAAGTTATATCGTCCGTAACATATTCTAATAAGAGACCTCGGCCGCGAATTCTCCCGCTAAATGTAGATTACAATCTGCGCAACGTGGAAATTACAATCCGGCTATTACAACCGGGACGTTATTGGATCGCGTTTTTCAGGCGGGTTTCGCGTCCTATCCTACCGCTTGATAAGCGGCGGGAGAGCCAATACCGCACCGCGTCCTCTCTGCACGTCGTATGCGAAAGAGCCGTGCACGCATGTAAGCACACATGCCGCACATTCCCCACAACGGCGAACCTAACGGTAAAACCCGGGATTCGATTGGCGAGATGCCGACGAAATAAAGAGGAAGAAAGAGAGAAAGAAAGAGAGAGAGAGAGAGCGAGAGAAACGTTGGGGACGGAGAGGATAATTACCAGGGAGAGGAGAGAGGGGGTTAAAGAATACAGTGGACGGCGGGAAGACTAGATACCGCGCTTGTGAAGAATGGGAACGATAACGACGATCGAGGACCAATAAACTACTGGTTGCGCACGCCTATCTCGCTTAGCCGCGGTGTAATTATTCCGGGGCAGAAAAAAAGGAATGAATAGCACATATCGACGGAATTTGCAACGTTACCTTCTGCTCGCCATGCCGCGCCGCGCGCGCCGATTAGCCGGGTTAAAGCCTATCCATCTAATCGGATCGATAATTCGACAAGGAGGCATCCTGGATGCGCGGCTGGATAACTGGTTTCCAGAAAAATTATCGTATCTCTCCTGCGACCGGTGCGCGGTGGAGAATCTACTATATGTAACCGTGCTTAAACAACCATAATTTACGTGTAGCAATAATCTGAGCTATCATTTTATGCACCAGCGCAAAATAGATGAAAAAGCAACTACCGCCTTGTACTATATGTTTGTACCTACCTGGAATATAAGATATCGCGATTTAACTATTCTACGCACGGATTATTTTTTCTATTGCATGAAAACGTTCTAATTTTTCAGACGTTCTTTTCAGCTCTTCTCTTGTTTGACTTAATACTTGTTTGATACTTTAAGGAGGCTCTTACCTCGATCATAAAACGACAGATCTTTATGAAATTAAATTATGTTGTAAAGTGAACCACAACGAACCGATGCCCAAAACTTTAGCATATAGGTTGACGATAAAAATTTTAAAAATATCAGTATTGAAATTCGCATTTTTAACACAGGGCATATGGTAAACACTAAAATTTTTACCGGAAGTGATGTGTATTTTCTTGGCAAGTTTGCGAGCCAGGTAAACAAAAAACTAAGGAATTGTAGTTAAAATAATAATCTTTCTAATGATAAGAAGAAAACTTGGTGTTGACGATGAGTTATAAAAGATATTGTAGTTTTAATATGACGTACGACAGGTTAGGCGAATGATCTTCCGAGTGTCAAAATCGCGCGAAGTTTCTTTCTAACCTCTTGCACATGTCTTTTCTCTGCGCTGTATGGTAGCGGCATAATTATTCTCTCGCGCATTGACAACCTTTATTTTCGAGAATTTTCTTTTCATTTTTTCTCTCAGCATTCTCACGTTATATCTTTCTTTTGGCTCCATCTCTTCATCGCATCAATCGCTACAACGCTACATGGCTACACCTCACTTAGCTGCAGACTGCTACAGACGACGTTGTAACACGCGCATGTTATTATTCTGCTCTTTAGCACTGACGTAGGCAACTGACTTATTGTATAAATTTTAATATTTACACTAATAGAACATATAACTTACTTTTACACTATGTAAAAATCATTATTTATTTTTTTATTTAATTTTCCGATAATTTTATAACTAATTATTAATGATAATTTTTCGGTTGCTACATTGATTAGAGCAGCCGGGAAGAGCTTAATGCAGCAGGTCTCGCGTGTAGAAAGGGCGAGAAGGTAACGTGACAAAGATTGCGAATGATCCTGGATACGCGATTTCAAAGTTAGTACATGACTCGTGAGCACCGTGTGGCTAACGACACGCCAAAGGAACCGAGGGCCCATTTCGGGAGTTGCAAGTGGCGCCGTTAATATTATACGCTGGGATTCGGTGTCCATCTACATAAGCAGATGCGCGGTTTATTACATGGGAGACACCGCGGAGGGGCGCTCGCGCAAGGGTACGGCATGTGAGCCCTTTTAAAGGTGTCGGGTGTGTAGTTTTGCCAGAGATCGCTGAAGTAAACGTCGCATTTTTTTTCCTCCGAAAATTAGTTGGTCATTAAATCGACCGCGGCTTCTCGATACTTTTCTTCCGCTCTCGCGCTTTATTTCTTCCCGCTTCGAAAGTACCGAAATTGGCGCGTGACATGATTTTATCTATCGCGCTTACGCTAAACGCGTGTTATTAAGAGTACCCAACAGGGGCAAGTGAAAAGCCTGAAAAATTCAGCTGAAATCCGATCGAGAATTGAGATTAAACGGCTGATAATCGTGGCAAATGGGCTGGCCGTTTTATCGGCGAGAAGTCGTTACTCTTCAGCCGATCTTGAAGCACCGGCATGAACCTGCGAAAGGAATCGGCATTTACGACTTCTGTTCTGCTCGTAGCGTGATTTATATGTCCATACGCTCTCTCTCTCTCTCTCTCTCTCTCTCTCTCTCTCTCTCTCTCTCTCTCTCTCTCTCTCTCTCTCTCTCTCTCTCTCTCTCTCTCTTTCCCTATCGTAACATTTCTCCGCATTCCTACGAATAGCTCGGAATCATTGCTCCTCTCGCTGATACTTGGCGAATACGTTCACAACAGGGGTAATTGTTCGTTGAAGTGGTGCTTAACTCACCGGTAATTTCGTGAGGGCCGATCAGCTGCGAAATCGATCGCCAGGTCGCGAGGGACACGTCGACGCGCGCTTACGTGAGCGTCGTTATCATTATCCCTGGCCATTTCAATTTCAACGAGTCTCGGGGCCCGTTTCGACGTTGCCTCGGGTTGCGCGGAGAGAGAGAGAGAGAGAGATAGAGCAACGGGCGTTTAATATTCCTTATCTTTTATTTAAGTTCCCGCACACACCCTCGTGCACGCAATCGACTTTGTAACTCTATGCCTTTACGCTCGCGCGCGCGCGCCTTCTATGACTTCGATCGAAGCTCGAGCATCGTCAGATTCGTACCCACACCGGATCCGATCGGTATCTCCAATCAGCGTAGTAGATACGTCGCCCGGTAATGTACATTCACGTGCATGTCGCCTAACGGTATCTCGCGGGAACAAGAATCCCGCGTGGTAGAAGGACGTCAGTGTGTCGATCACGCCGGGTTTCGTGGCGATGCAGCAGAGATTGAGAAAGAGAAGACCTTTTCCTTGTTTGATTATCGTCTTCTTTCCCGACATATTTTTAACATATTTTCACGCTGAAATAATGTCCATCGAATGCACTTTACTTAATTTTCGAGAGTAATGTATAAGAAAGTCTAGATAATGATAGCGTAACTATCATCCTTTATACATTTAGCGCGCGTGTTAGATAAATTCCGAAGTTGTCAATTAATAACGCATCAACGATGATATCCTCTCCGAATTGTAAAATAAAAATTAAAACGAAAGAACTTGTCCATGAGAAATTAACTTTCAAGTTAGTTGAAATTGGTGGTAAAGGTGACAAGATTAGTTTCACACATTCGTGCGAACTCCTTCGATAGAAATAGCGCTCCTTGACAACCGGTTCGGCGCCGCGCCGTTGCAACTACTCGCTGCACTCTCGCCAGTAACGAGCAAGGGTTGCGAGAGGGAGCAAGGCGCGGAAAGGGGCAGGCGCGGCGAGGGCCGGGAAATTAATTTCGTTGTACCGTGGATGTTCGCAGCACGAGCCGCGTACGCAACGTGGCTAACGAGCTTCCACGAGTTAAAAGTAAGCGCTTCGGGTTGCGGATTAAGATATCGCGCGGATTACTACAGCCGTGCGCGCTTGAACAAGAAGGAGAGAGCAGAGGAAACGGACTTGCGCGAACAGGGGAGGGAAGGACACAAGGGAGAAGGGAAGAAGGAGGAAGGAGGAGAGGGGCCAGAGAGCAGAGAGGAAATCTTAATATACACCATCGGTGTGTACTAACATCCCTTAAGAACGGTCGACTAATTGCGTAAAGCCGTATAATCCGCGTAACAAAGCCACGCCGCGGTGGATTATATCAATTAGACGTTCGCGCAAATGCAAGCGAGAAAGTGAAGAGGAGAGCGAGAGGGCGAATACGCCACACGGGAGAAGGACGGGTACGGGGGAGGTGCAGGTTTGCACCACGGTTGGGTGCTCGGAGGAGAGGGAGGGGCCCGTAATGCCGGCGCTTGTACATCTGGTCGTAACGAGTGTTAAGTGTTACGACCAGCTAAAAGGACGAGACGGTAGAATGAGGAAGGATACACGACAGGAAGCTAATTATAATAATCCGTCGGGGCTATAGGGCTCGATGAATGACGGCTCCGTGTTCCTTGTAGTTAAGAGAAAATCCGTAGCCGTTTCTTGCGCGCGCTCGCGCGCGCGGTCAGGTAACACTCGCGCCACGTTCTAATCCGTCCATGCGTGGCGCGCCGTGTATTTGCTGTACATTTGCGGTTATTTCTACCTAATGCCACCTCCGGTCTTTGCTAATGCGCTATCGGAAGATGAAGGGAGAACGCACGCGTATCTTCCCGCAAAGTAACGCGAGTGTCCTACGGCGCAACCGCGCGTGGTACAGCGCGCAACTTTTGATAACGCGATACGGATCTCCAGTTAGCTTTTGTGATCTAGATGAGATTTTTCAATCGTCCGTTACTGCGTGAATCGAAATTTAGCGCTGCGATGCCCGTGTCGCGACGACTTACGCTCATCCTCTTTATTGTTATCCGATCGGCCGATCGCGGTCCGACCGGATTCACAAATGTGCATTTTGGATACGTTTCGGTGGGCGAGCAATCTGCGGCCAAAGGAGAATGAGCGAGCGAGCGAGCGAGCGAACCGCGCTTTATCTGCGAAGTACGCGAAGAGCCGCAATTATGCGGAGGGACTCTCTCATTCGTCATCCACGGTGGTGATCGCTTATCAGCGGTCATTCGTTTCGGTAGCAATATGTCCTACGTGCAGGGCAAACCAGCGGTCGGCTGGCTACCCAGAACTTCCCGTCGGTCACCTCGGCCGATCAGTGGCTGCATTAACGTCAGACGATCGCGTCGTCGCAAAGGAAAAAATGGGAAAAAAGAGAGCAATAATAATAATAATAATAATTTTGACAACGAGGCGATGTCTGTAGATTAACGGAGGGAAAGGGGAGAGGAAATGCGCGAAGGGGAGGGGGAGCAGAACTCGGGGATCGACGGAAGAAAAAGAAAGAGACGAAACGGCGATCGTAACGGCGAGAATGTGTCTCTCCCTCGGCCCGAGTCCGTTGCACGGATGAACCAATAATGAGTTAAATGCAATTAGGTCCCGCCAATATGCCCTGTCGGTGGGTATGTACGGGCGTGAGAATGAAATATTGTAATTCATTTGGCGCCTCCGGGCTTGGGCAGGATGCATTACCCATTCCGCATTGCGCGATAGCGCCCAAAACGCCTCGCAGACCTGGGGACCGTGTGGCGTGGAACGCGCATGTATGCCGAGGGACGTTCACCGCGCGCGTGTGCGCGCGTATATGTACACGTAAGCGCGAATGGAGGTATGACCTCAGATGGATATCGGTTAATAGCTTTTTTCGGCCGAGGTTTCAGCATGAGAGACAGAGAGAGAATGAGAGAAGAGAGAAAGAGAGAGAAAAAAACGCAAAAGTGCACAAGAGGGGTTGAGGAATAAGAAAGAGTAAGAGACAGAAGGAAGAGGAACACGACAACTGGTTGCAGAACGGTTCTAGCCTCTCTCTCTCTTTCTTTCTCTATTTGTCTTTCTTTCTCTCTTTGTCACGCTAGCAATGCCGCTCTGCTCCCGCGGCCGGGCTCTTGCGCGTATGCAACCGCGGTTCCGTAGCGGCAACGACGACTAGCGACGAGGGAGACCAGGAACTGTTTAACATACGGTAATGGTCGATTCTGCCTTTTTGTTCGTGTCGGCCTGTTACACGTGTGATATAGTGACGTAGTGCTGTTGCACGTTTGTCCTCCGACGATAAGAGCGTGCGCGCGTGCACGCGCGGCGTAGGTGCGTGCATGTGGTGGCACACACGTACGTACGCGCATCGGGTTAACGCGCGTGTGCATACACTGCATACGCGTGTGTATGCGATTGACCGTGTACGCACGCAACGACGACACGCCGCGCCGGGAAGTTAGGATTAGCTTTCTTTTAAGTTAAAGCCCGAGGGTGCTGCTTACCTCCTGCACGCTCGTCCTGCACATCCCGGCGCTCAGCACGTCTCCGGGCGAACTCCGCTAAACGCGCGCAGAGTGAAACAAGAAACATCTGTTGCTTGAGAATGTTAAAATTACGCCGGCGCCGTAACAGCTTCCCTACCGCGGATTTGAATATTCGTGCGAGAAACCCATTGCGGTCGAAAGTTTGCCGTCGACCGCACATATAGATGCATACGGCTGAAGGAATGCTCCTTAACGCCCCATTGTTCGCGCCTAAACGCAATAATAGCGCAGAATAGAAACACGTGATTTTACGATACTCAATATACCATATAAATTAAAGTTGTCAACATCTGTTTTGAGTTTATATGAAAAACAGAGTTTCTATTTTCTCAAGTGATATTTGCGTAGAGAGCCCTGTTGTGATGTTACCAAATTGATTTGTCCCAGCTCTATATCCCCGATTTCTCACGGGTTTGGGGTTCGATAGCTTTCACGAAATTTCTTTGTGCGTCCCTCCAGGCCCTTCCCTTTTAAGAGCTGAACAAAGGAACGATTCCTCGGTACGTTTGTCACAGTTGGCTTCTCCTTATAGGCGAGCCTACTTCTAGGTGGCGCAGAAGTGAGGTAATTAGACGGCTCACTGACCCGGCTTCCAAAACGAGCTCCGTCCGGTGCGTTTACTAATGAAAGGGAGTGACTAACGACAGATTATTAATATTGCTCGGCGATCTCGATCTCCATCTAGCACGATATTAACTATCTCACACGTATGAGGCCGGTTTCCTACCTCGCGGCCTGTGATCTCCGCGGCGCGGTACATGATGGCTAATTAGAAGGGTCAGAGGCAAAGGAAACCCTTCGCAGGGGCAGATCGTACACTGCCGAGGGAAGCATTACGTCAAGCACACAGGCATGTGCTGTTCGCTCATTAGCTGACGACCGTTGGGATCGCCATCGATACGATCAGCGTTCTTACGGTGGAGGAAGGTAACTTTCTCGTTTTTAACAGTTGGCCAAAATTACCGGAGCTAAACATCTAAAGCAATAATTAAGTTACTTAAACCCTCTTTATTAACAATAGCGGCGCTTGACGAGTTGGGTGTGCGCCCCTTTCTCTTTCTCTCTCTTTTCTTTTGGCGCTGGTTACATTATTAAAATCTTCATCATGGTGGTAATATTAAAGCGCGCGTTGAACGGTGTGCGGTGATTAACGATGTCGAACGCTTCCACGAAAGTGGCAAGATAATTGGGCAACGATGACATTAAGGGACTTAGTGCTAAACCTCTCGTTATAATTACGGGCTTTCTCGCTCACCTAACAACAAGAGAAAAGAAGAATAGACACTTGAGAGTTGCCTGTCTCGCGGAATGAATTAGTCGTCTTCTCTCGATGAGAACGGTGGAAGATGGACGGGGGCGAGGATAAGGACGAGGAGGAGGACTCTTCGTAGAGCGAACTCGCATCGCGCGAGCATCGGCTCATTAATCTCCTGCAGTAATTGCGACCATATTCTGAGGGAGCGTGGTTAAGACTCTCTTCTCGGCTACCTCTTCTCCTCCTCCTCCCTCTCCTCCCCCTGCCTGCTCCGTCTTTCTCCTCCTCCTCCTTCTTCTTCTTCATCTTCTTCAACGTTCTTCCACGTCATCTGCAGCGAGGGATAAAAAAGGAAGAGGAGCGAGCGCAGCGGGAAGGAACCTCGATACCTGTCCATCAGCGCCGATCGATTGCCAATAATAGCGCGGTCCCGGGTCTTGATCGCCGATCTTCGGCAAGTTTTTAACGTTTCAGGGTGCTCATCAATTCCCTCGCGATGCTTTTGCACTTTGGACGCGCAACAACGGATGTCGCTTCCGCGCGAAATCGCATCAGCGACACGTTTCTCGATGGTACATCTTTCTTTCCGCTCTTTTTTTCTTTTTTTCTTTCTTTTGCTTCCCGACGCGGACGACGCATCGTCCGGATACAACAGTTTCCGTTGTCGGCATCGCTCGGCATTTCTTAATTATGCAGTCTCCCTACCACGATTTTTAGGCGACGGTAAATTAATTATGAGCTTGCATATTATTTAAATGGCCGTTGCTGCTGCTGCCGTTGCCGCCGGGCCTCTTTCGCTCGCATTTCTCTCTTCCTTTCGCTCCTTTTCGATCCCTAACTCCTTTGCGCCGATCTTCTGCTTACGCGGATGCCGCGGTCATCATTAATTATCGGCCAATGTAATGACCCGGACGACCGAACTCATGAGCGGCCGCTATAGCGACTCGATTCGGCGCTCTCGGAGGTGTTTCCTTTTAACGATCGTGGTTGTGCTTTAAGGACCTGCCTGCAAAACCCGTGCTCGATAATTTCGTTGGACGTATTACGGACGAATACGTGGAACACGCGCATAAACGTAAGTACAAGTTATACGAGGTAATTCTTGGCTCCAACAGTTTTTTGAAATCATAAAGGGGCAAAGGAGTGTATACTACTTCGCTCCGTAAAGTTTCGGAATTTTCTGATGCAAAATCGGCTCGTCTATCTTGCTTTCTTCCATTCTCGACTCCGCTCTCTTTGAAAAACGCTCGACGTTTAATTTAAAAAACGGTAAAGATCGTTGAGGTGGCCTTAAAAACGACAAAAAAGATATAACCTTTCGAAAAAAAGTACATTCTTCTAAGCTTCTACATTGAAAAAGCGAATCACCGCATTGTGTCCGATATTTTTTTCACGTGGAAGAACATTGTTAGCTCTGAACGCGTATGATCGCTCGAAGTTACGTGATCATTAAGAGGATCCACCGCGTGTAATTGACGCGACGCGCCGTTAACATCGAGGCCTCCACCCTTCGAGCGATCGGCGGCGTCGTAGCGAAACGCGAAACGTTCCCCGCCGGATTATGAGATGACTCCGTTCAACTCTCCGCAGTCTCCGCGCCGGCGGGGTAACAAGTTCCGAATCGGCGCGGCGCGGCGCGGGCGCGGCCGCACACTCGGGAAAGCCCCCGTACCCGTAGAGATCGGTCCCGCTACCGATCCACGAGAGATCACGATCGAGGTAGCCGGCGCGGTGGCGGCGAGAGAGCGGGACGCTATACGGGAGTACGATCCGACAGCACCCTCCCTGTCGAGTTGCCCCGGGGCCCTCGTGCACTGCAACGAGAGAGTGAGTAGAAGCCAACATCGCGCGCGGCGTGAGGCGTTCCGCACACAACTCAAAGGTTGTTGACATAAACGGTCCCGGACGTACAACGTTTTAATACAAAGTTCTTTACGATCCCCGGGCCCACCGGTCCCGGGCCCCGGCCCCGACGCGGCGCTGGCTCGCGAGTAACTGGGGCCGGTCGGACGGATGGACGGACGGACGGTAAGCGGACAGGGCGGTTTGCCGGTACGCGGTGGGGCCCGCTCTCAAGATTAGGCCCCGTGGTGCGTATACGCGTCCGCATAAATCCCGGCCCTCCCATAAATTGCGATACGGTAGCATTAAAGTGAAAATAATGTATGAAATTTGCCTTTTGATCATTTTGTCGGCCGGGGGCGCGCGGCTTCCGCTCTCTCGCTCCCGCGCCCTAGGGGCCTTCTTCCCCTCTATCTGCCTGTCGTCGTTATGCCTCTCGATCAGACCTGTGCTTGTCCGCCGGTATCCAAATACGCGCGAAAAAAATTCGAACCAGATTACGACGACGAAAAATTTTCTAAATCGTTAATCGATAGTTTTAATCCGATTTGCCTTGCTTCAACTTTTTCTATGTAAGTATTATCCATTTTTTCAATAGGCACGATATATTTCAACTGATTAATACGTCAACTCTAACGGTAAAAATTGAGACCCATATCTGTAGGATTTCCTTCTGCGATTTAAAAACACGAAACTATCGTGAATATCGTTGCGAGTTTGGCACAATGTTACCGTCGTGCGTAACACGCGCCATCATCGGAGGTACGTATCTGGCGATATACGTCGTTGGAGGATGCCCTAATCTCGCATCGGGCCCGCTGGGCGCAACGTTCGCGGCCGCCGCACGTCCAAGGGCCTCATACTCCTCCCGCGAGTCCCTCTTCTTCTCGGGCTTGTGTTCATGAATTGCATGCTCCCGCTAGGGGGACGCGGCCTTCCTAGTAGCTGCTACTTATTTAGCCCTAATTTCTGTCCTGGGGGCAGCACCCACCGAGGTAACATACCGCGTGTGTCGACGTGCGTGCCCCGCGATTATGTGGACGCAGGTCAAACGGGGTAGCACGCGATAATAAGAATTCCGAAGCCTCTAATCCGATACGTTGCCGTGATTTATCGTACATTTTTAACCCCGACGCTGATCTTCTAACGTTTTTTTAATGTTAATTCACGAGCATTAATTTTCGTCTGCCTCTTCTTCATTTCTCTCTCCGTATCTGCGAAATAATTTTTTGTTTTTTACCATACTGGAGATTTTAACTGCATATCACAGACGAGATGCATCTCTCGCATCATACGTAACCGCGCATGCATCACGGATGTCATTATTATCAGCTTTATTGCAACCGTTACTACAAATCTTGAGCCTGTAACTGTACCTGCGGAAAGATAACGAAGTGGCTAGCTTCCTGGATATCTTTATTGCGGCAACGCGGAAAAAGACAAAAATGCCGCCGTGAAGAAATCCATCTCTCATGTGTGTACTGAACTCGCCGCTTGCTGGTAGCCGGAAAAAAACAAGACACGTGAAAGACGTTTCCTCAGAACCTGGCTATCATACTTCGTTCTAACACGACGAGCATAGCATGCAGCTTGCGACGATTATACAAACAGGAGTTTGTGAATTCGCATATGCTGTTTTCTGTTATTTTTATGCGTTATTTTTATGAACGCACGTTTAAAGTAACGTAATTTCTTTACTACTATTGTGAGCTAAAGCGGTAAATTGACATCAGTACTCATCGACAATTTCATCATGTTTCTTTTTCTTGTCTATTTTAAATTATTTGCTATTTAACGACTGTAGTAGAAGAACTTTTATTTAATGTAAGTAAATTCGGGTCGTTTGGAACCTCATCAGGAATGTTACTTTTTCTACACGTCAGTGCGAAAAAGTTTTTGAATTGCAAATCGATTCAAGTTGTTTGTTAATTAACACTATCGTTTAAAATTGCGATTCCATTATTCCGTTCGTTAAAAGGTACCAAAAGTGAATGTCAATTTCGTTTTGCGTATTATTAGTTTAAGAAAATGAGGCATAAGTATGCCATAATAACATTTTACGCGTTGTATTAATATCAGATTTTGCGATAATTAATGATGCGATAAGACCATTGCGAGTGGCCTTGAAAGAATTATCCACAGAAATCGAAACAAACTACTTCCAGTATGCTAAACGACGCGAGTGCAATCAGTTTAACATGTTCGTACGTGCAATTCGTATCCTATCTATGTCTCGCACGGCATCCTACGCAACATTTATCTCGCATGTTTCAGAATTATGTAAAATGCATCGAAATGCACTCGGCGTTGGCACGATCACGCGCGTCCCAGACTGGTGCAGGCGTGGTGCGAGCGTGCGAGTAACGCGGCCGTAACTCATCGCAAGTTTGTGCCCCGCGTCGTGCTTCCCGCGCTTAACTCACGCGTGTGTCACTAGTCCACTGATGTACAACGGCTACGTGTCGGCTTTGCTTAGGACGCGATTACGCGCTAATGCGTTTCTCGTTGCGCGCGTGTACGCTGCCGCTACACTCACCCCGCCGCTATACTAGGTACTTGCGGCCTGCGGCGACGACCAATAATTAACATGTCGAAATAAATGAGATTCTTGTCAAAATTCCCGTGTGTATGTGTGCTCGTGATAGAGCGCGCATGAATGCGATTATAATAAAGTTGCCGCGAGAAAAAATTAAAGGATTTCTTTTGAATCTACTAATGTTTCTGGAAACGTCTCTATGATTGTTTTAAAGTATCACGGTGTTTTTTTATTTTTAAATGGGCATTATTACACAATAATATAATCTTGTTATTGATATAAAATTTATTTCGGCCTCTGATGAGGCGCCAGAATACCGATAATATTGAAGGCGATCTTCCGTAGCGTCATGGAGCAAAGTTGTAGCTGTGCGCGACGAAAGTCGCGAACATAAATCGCAAGATGATGACGCGATTTCGCTTGTAACAATAAACTCGTTGCTTATAAATTACGAGCGCTTTTTTTTCAAGATTCGTGTACTCGAGCCGGCTATCTTTCTGCATCGAGAGAAACGAAGAAAGACTAAGGAAACACATCCCCTTCCGAGGAAGAACGAGAGAAATTGAGAACAACGCGGTACGGGCTCACGAATCGCCGCCGCAGCTCGTTGTCAGATCGTTAGAGCAGTGCTCGCGCGCGGCTGCATAATTAATAGAAAAGTAGACAGCAGCATGTGGTGGTGGTGCAATCCGCCGACAAAAGTACCCCGTGCGAGATGACGATGGCAGATAATTGTGGCAGGGTACACGGTCGCCTAGGTCGCTCGAAGGAAATTCGAAGGCGGAGGAAGCCGAGGGAATATAGGATTAAGTAGCGGAGAGGGGAACGGCACGATCGCGCGGAGGTGGCCGAGGAGAAAGAGGAATTGGAAGTCAGGTACGACGTGTGGAGACGGCGAGTCGCGTATGTACCGTACTGTCCGCGACTGTATACGGCCGCGAGTGCGTGACAAATAAATGCCTGCCCGCAGCGAAGCGAACGAGAATTTGCATTCGTACGCATAATGCGGTCGAGAAGCCGCCGCGCCGCGGCCGCTGCTTGCCTCACCGCCCTTCCGAGGGATTTTCTCGTTCTTCCTCTCTTCCTTTCTTTCTTTCTTGTGTCCTGCCTTGTGTGGGTTATTGCGTCATGCCTTTCCTCCGCGAGAAAATGGAAATTCAAAAATGTTGTTAACTTAAAGAAAATAGTTATTAACACATGCGAGAGAATATAAAAAATGAATGACGTATCAGCGAACGTCGAGTAACGAGAGAAACATGTTGGCACATTCACGCATATTAGATGAAGTATTTATACAGCGTCCACAATGTATAAAGATGTCCATACCGATTGACGAAGCGGACTTGCGCTTCGTCCCGGCGGGCAAACTTGTAATCAAGATCGAACGCTCGAAGGATGACAGAGGAAAAAGAAACAAGCGCATTAATGCATCCGGGAGTTAATTGAACCTCCCGCGTCAAAATCGTAAACGTGTCGCTGACGTATCTCGCCATAAATAATGGATCATCCCGAGCGCGTTAATCTGTACAACCCGAGTATTACTAAATAAGTACAACATTATTCCGGCAGTAGTCCGCGATAAAAGTATTGCCCGGGCGGTTATAATTCGCCGTACATAATCGGAATAACGCGCGGCAATAACTCACATACCGCGAGTAATTATTATTGCCGGGCCGCAATTAGTTACTTCTCTCTGGTGTGATACTCCGCAACATTTTATTGCTGATTTATCGCTGCTCGCGTGTTAAGGAAACGTATCGCGCGCGATGCCCCGGCGCTCGTTTCAAATGATCAAAAGCCAGTTCCTTATTAAATAGGATTATTTTTATGAAGTCAACCGCGTATGCGACTTCTCACGCGATGTTATGAACTCGGGACCGATGTCATGTCGGCCGTTATAATTATCGGAATCGCGCGATATTACGACGCGCCTGCACGACGCGCCTAATTAACGCTTAATCCCGCAAAAGAGGATAAAGGGTGCCGATAGAGTATAGAAGTATTAAAAATTCTGCATATATTAAAAACGTTTATTTCCTATTAAAGTAATATAAACAAAAATTACGTAGCGACTTATATCGATACAAAAAATGCATATTTGCAATCCATTGAATGCATACCTACGATTTTATTTTACTTAAATTCTTGATTTTTGCTTTACACACATATTTCGTTACTATACACACAATCATTTTTTACTTTCTAGAGCTACTGGGGTAACTAAATTGGCAACGTATCGTATTCACTGTACTTTTTAAAACAGTAAATTGGTAATCCGAGGGGGAGTATGGTGGCACAAAGCCGAGGTCCCATGAGTACGAAGCTATGTCGAAAACGAGCGGGCGCGATACCGCAAGATAGGAGGGCCGAATTTGGACGTCACTCGGCATCGGCGCAAACGAGCGTAAACCGCGGGCCGATTAACGAGGCGGGGGGGGAGGGGGTTGTTACGATGGGGGGGCCTCGTACTCGTTTGCTGCATCGCATACAACGCCGCATCGGCGAATCTTTACGCGAGTTTTTATGACTGCTTTTAGATTTCGCTAACACATTCGGGGCGCGCTGAGGTGACGATGGCAGAACGTCTGGAATGTCAAAGGAGAGTCGCAGACGCGCCGGTCGTGATTCTCCCTCCGTCCAAATTGCTCGTAAAGAGCCGTACGATATGGGCCTTAATGGGCCACGGTTACGACCGATGCTGAACTAGTTATTGTTTTCGTCATTCCTCGATCTTGTAGACGCGGTTTCTATTTGTGTGTCTCTCCCTTTTACAGTTTTTCGCTCGTTCGGCGGAATCGAGATTTCGACTACAAAGTCCATCGAAAGTTATTTTGAAACCATTTATCTCTCCGAAGCTTGCGCACATTTGACATCCTTCTGCACTTCTTTCGGTCTTTTATTCTTTTTTATCTTGTTCCGCTGATTCAAGGGCCACGGGTAAAAAGCACGTGGCGCAGATAGAGAGCGAGACACATTCGGATGTGGAACGAAAAGTAAAAGAGAAAAGTGAGAGATCGGTCCGTGGCGTTGTATGGAACGACTCACTTACGGTGTAACGTGGAATTCCAGAGATAAGGGGGCGGCCGAAGTGCCGGGATATTTCAATTTCGTGCCGCTTATCTCGCGGCCGTTGACTTACCGGAGTAAGGAAGCGTCGCTTTAACGTAATTACCGACAAACAAGTCGCGATGGATGAGGCCGTCGCCTTTGAGATTACCACGAACGAAACTCGAACGACTGCGGCTGCGACAACGGCGATATACCGGCCGCGAGACGAAAATCTCTCGAAAACGCCGGCGTCCGCTTGTACAAATCGTTGTACATCGGCTTACCTTCACGATCGATAAATCACCTCCCCTTAAGCCGCGTTCGGTCGCCCTCGTTAAAATGCCGACGTATGTTTATTTTCCCGCTTTCTCACGCGACACTCAGCTTCACGCGCTTCGACGACGATGCGCGATAAGGTCCATCTCTATACTGCTCTATACCTACTCGTCGCGCGATAAGTCAGCCCCCTTTTGTGACAAACTAATGATAACGAGCCATTTGGTTGCCACAAAAAAATGGAGTTAAATAATCTGAGATTCGGCGTGATAATTAATTCAATTCGAGCTTCCAGGCAACTGTTCTTGTCTCGCGTAAAATATCTATATTATCATTGGATACGGTTTTCCTCCTGCTATCGGCAATGATATAAATTGAAATATAGTACGTAGCACGTCACATTACATTGGATTGGCCGACTTTCTCCTTCGAGGAGACGTCGACTTAAAGACTCGGGCGGGAAGCCATTAGAGCGTGGTCTCACACGTTTCTAAAGTTTATGGTTTACCATTTTTCACCTGAGGTTGGTTTTTCCGCGTAAATTGTGCGTTATTGCCGGCGCGATTCCCCTTATCTTCGCGGATATTGCCGCCACCGCGTTAGCGATGCACTTTCGTATGCCTCCTTCAGTTTCGCCGCGGCATTTCAGGGTCCACGCATACCCGCTTTTATGGATCTTCGATGCGAGCGTAAATTAAAAGAATGCTCCGAGGAGGAGAAGACGCCGCCTCCGATCTGCGTTGAGTGTGTAGGCGCGAGAAGGTGAAAACAGCCGAGGCAGTTAGCGACCAGGTGTTACCTCGGTATCGGACAGACGGCTGCACCACGACGAAAGAAACTCCTCGGCTGCTACAAGCTGGCTTTATACCGTGCCCCCAATGGGCCCCCGTGATCGTTGCACGTACCGAATCTACGATAAACATGCTAAACGCACTAAAATTCTAGTAGCGCTAAATGCTATTAATTAAACTTCTCGGCAGTGACGGTCCGTCCGCGCGTCGCGTCGCATTGCATCGCGGCGGTCTTCTTCCAAGACGGCCTTCCTAATCTCCTCTTTGTTCCTTTGTTGAATCCACGCGGGCGTGCGTAGGCCGCTCATAAAAAAGCGATCTATCGAGTTGCACGAAGGGAAAAATGACGCACGGGATGCGCACGTCGGCGACGAGGACGCAATCAACAAAACTGCGTCTCGTCGCGGTTCAATCCCGGTCCATTAAGATTATCGAGTTATTTAGCTTGAGATTAAAGTCGTGTAGTGCGACCTACGTTCTCGGCGAGAATACACACACACACACACACACACACACACACACACACACACACAAAATCGTCGAAATTCGTCTCTTTACTCGTTAAGCTTTTTCTAATTCGAGTTATTTGTTTTCGACGGATGCATCGACGCGCTTTTTGTTGTTCGCCACGATCCTTAATTGGTATCGAGTCGACCCTTACCTCTCGAACGCGGTTGGTGGCGAGAGACCAGCAATCGCGGAACCTTCTTGTTTGGAGCCCAATTTTTTATTTTTTATTTATAAGTTAGCTAGGCCATTTTTTCTTCTTTTCGCGCATTGCCCAAATTACGGCAACGTTTGGCTATTGGAGGCCGATAAATCTTATGTGTATATGTACTGTTAATATATTTCATAATATATCTTGACACAGTGATATCGAAATAAATGCTTGGTTGCAGTGTCCCACATTATCATTAAATTACACACACACACACACACGTATGTATAATGTATAAAAAAAAAATTATTATATTAGTCCTATAATCCGACACAAACCACACACAGCTCGATTTCTTCGCTTTCTTCGTACTTTGCCGTACGCTAATATTAACAAACTCTTTCACCGGTGCTCGTTAACCGAGTAAATACTATAAAAGCCGTAAAAACGTCTTTGTAGACGATCCCGAGGAGATCTTTCGGCCGCGACAGTCGAGTTCGCTCACGTTTGCCGCCTAAATCTACATCGGTGAAAACCGCGCTATTTATTGAAAAACGTACGCATGCCGCTTGAATGTCAATCGGCTTCGCGTCACGTTGCGCCGTGTTGCGTTTCGTTGTGTTACGTTGCTTTACATTTACGTTTGCCTCGGAGTCGCATAAATCGACAAGAGACCGCGCGGCAGCTTGGGATTGAGCCTCGAGTCAAACTTAAGGGGAAAAGACGAGGACAAACCGCCGCCGCCGAGGGTGAACTGCCGATGATGCGCCGCAAAGCGAATACTCCAGCGGCGTGCGGTCGGTATTCGCTGTGTTTACAGGAGTCGGCAGGATAACTTCAAATATTTGGGCTTTTAGACGGTGTTTGGACAGAAAAGACAGAGGCCGCCTGCTGAAATGATGAGGCCTTCTTCCTCCGTGGCCCCGGGTCGTACGGAAACATGAAACGGGACGAATCTACGCGCTCGACCCTCGATCCCTTCTCACCGCGACCTTACTACGTCTCTGTTTGTAAGGACTAATCTTGATCCTCCACTCGGATCGTATACTAACGTCGTCGAGGTCGAACAACGCGCACCGCCTAGCCTGCGAGAATTTAGTCTTGAATAGATAGATATTTCTGTATGTACGGCGTGCGGCGCGTTAATTAGCGACCCGAGGAGAACGAGGCGTATTCATTAATTTCGTGACAAATGAGCCGGTTGATAAGCGCATACCGTGTTTAATTAATTCCCGTTGTATCTGCGCCCCGCGAATTTTCCGCCGCTCGTTACGCTCCGTCATTTCATTAATAAACGCATTTGCTTAGAAAGGGGATATCGGCACGCTGATGGCCGACGGTCGAGCGTTCCGCAGATGTTCCTGCCGGGGGAACAAATTAAATCGCGCGCGATCCTCTCGCGCGGAATCTCAAGCAGCTTTCTTGATACTTATATAATTGCTGTTGTCTTTAGAAGCAAAAGAAGAAGTCCTTTCTCTCTCTTTCGCAAATGTACATTTGCGCTATTGTATATTTTCTTGTTTTCCATGCCCTCCCCGCACCCTCTTATTTCTTCCTCCTCCTCCTCCTTCTCCTCCTCCATCTTATTTTATTCAGGCTCATCATCGTTCTCTTACCGCCGGTTACCGGTGCTTCCATCATTCTCCAAAAGGGCCACGCCTGCCTCTCCCTCGATCCTATCTCGCGCCCTTCCTCCTTTTTCCTGCGTACCCCTCCCGGGTTCGTGTACCCTCCCCTCGTTTAATTATCTCCGCGCTGATTGGTAGCGAAGAATTTCACATCGGGTAATTTCGATCCCCTTCTCATCCCCCGTCCTTCCTTGCGTCCTCTTTACCTCCTCTTGTCCTGTCTCTGTCCTTTCGCGGTCGTTTCCTCATCATGTACATATGTATATAAAATATTTTGCTGTATACATAGCATATGCATAGCGCGATCCATCTTCATCATATCAATATTTAACAGGTACCACAAATGTTTGAGATTTTACGGCAAGCCTTCTTCGAATGATTCAAAATAGACGGATTAGTCATCTTAAAGATATTAATAACGAAATGAAAAGCAACTTTCGTTACTTCCTTTGAGCTAATTGCCGTTGAGTTTTTGTACGTTATTCCCGATAGCTACTCGGAACAACCGGATACATAAGATCCACGTGTCGTGAATAGTCAGATAATTTTCTGTAATGCGGCATAAGTCAGTTAGCGATGCCATATCGGACGTAATATCGCAAGAAAGCACATCGGTCGGTTACATGTCGATCCGCTACAGATTTATGTTAGCCAACACTCATGCACGCTGGACTCGGAGCTCGCCCGAGGAACATAACACAGATAATAGTTAGGTATAAACTGTCAGCGGTTAGTAAACTGTTGTTAGTAGCGCAGCATTATGCGTCTCGAAGGTGTCGAACCTCTCCATCTCGTTCGTGCTCTCGCTTCCTCCGTACCGGACCAGGTAAAAAGTCATCGGTGTAATCGCATCATTAAGGCTTTACGGTGTGATACTTTCGCGTCTTAGTTATTTTTAGTCGGAAGGCAAGACCACACGTGGTTTAGAAGATCTTAGGGAGCTGCCGACCGTCATCGAGCTACGGTTAAAGACTACAATTAGCCCGGCGATATCCCTCGACACGGAGTTGCCTATGTAAATTTCCTGTGACGCGTTTGAAATCAAGATCGATTCCGCGCAAACTATAAAGAAGTCTCGTATGATGAACGTCGGAAATGAGAATAGTTCATAATGCGTTTCGTGTGGTGCGAATTAAAGTGTAAGAGTTTCGAGGAGCGCGGGCGATGCGAAAGACGTATATTAATTTCACCATCGAGCGATCGGCAGCTACCGCACGATCGCACGAAGACATATTGAATTGAGTACGTGGCGGCCGGCGTAACGGGATCTTTGGGATGAGATAACGCGAGTATGCGGCAGAGAGCGACATACGCTGTCGTATTACAACAGAGTTATCGTTAATTAATGAAGAACTGCTGCGCCTCTCGGTTATCGTACCAGTCTCACTCTCGTCGCAACGGTAACGGCAGATTACGTTTCGGAGTTTCTGCTCCGTCTTGGAATCGCGGAAGACGCGCAATTCTGCACGTCGTTTATGAAGCTCGAGACCGCGAAAGACCGTTTCCTGAAGAGGACGTCCGTGTAAATCGAGATTAAAATCGCGCGACACTCACGCGCGCCGGCAAATCATGCGAAATTGAAATCGACTTAACATATTCGCGTTAACACGTCGCGCGACATCGCTCGTGACGGTACGAGCAACGGTTAGGGCTGTCCCGCGGCCGGCACTAATAAAGCTTATAGCGTTTTTCATTGGCAGAACTGGTGCGCACTCAGTGCACATTAAGGCCGTTGTACACTGATTTAATCTCTAATATTTAAAGTAAAATGCAAATATTTCGACTGATAAAATACCCAGTACATATTTTACCAAATAGTGCAATAAAGAATATTGAGGATTTCATGATTTAACCCGTTTATATTAAACATACACATTACGTTGATTTGTGTACAACGGCTTTAATGTGCACTGAGTGCGCACCAGTTCTGCCAAAGAAAAACGCTATTAGTATTCTCGTGGAGGTTTCTTAACGGCTGCGGCCGCTTGGCGCGCTATCGCACGCTGTAGTACAACCGACGATAGTTACGCTACGCTGAACTAGCGTGTGCGGTATTAGTTGTTACTAATGAAAGCCCCGGCCGTTTATTACCGCGTCTTCCCCCTCCGCCGCGCCGTCATTCGATCGCTCCTCTATTTCCCGGCCTCCTCGCCACCCTTGCACACTTGCGTATACACGCTCACTCGCGGGGTCGACGCGCGGCGTAAAATAGTGACATAACTCGTAGTAGCCGTACCACGAGTCAATTAGTTAGTTCTGCGTAGCACAAAGCACGGTGTGCTTCATAAGCGACGGTTAACGCTACCAGCTAGGACGCCGCGCGGCGATTTACATTGGTCGCTGCTAATGAAGCTCACGCCGCCGTCGCTATCATACATAATAGTTTGTTAGTCGCTACTATGTTATGGTCGCGCTGTAACTAGCGGTTGCACGGTGCCATGGTACCGCGTGGCGAGCATTATCCCCCGAGAGACGTGCTCGACAACGTGTCGGAGCTGCCGCGAAGAGATAATCCTCGACTTTGCGACGCTGCATGTAACGATTCCTCGGCGAAAACGCGAGACTCTCTCTAGCCCGGCATCCCGAAGCCTGGCAGCCACCGCGAGAAGTGATGGTTTCTAGCAAGTAACGTCGCCATGAGAAAGATCCGTCCTCGCGTATCGATATCGAATCCATTGTGTCTCGGTTTGTCGTGCCGCGATCTCTACGTGCGTCCGCTCGAGCGTTACGTCAATCGAAGCATTCATCTTCTTTTTTTTTACGTTTTCGTCGTTTTGCTTTTTTGTCGATCAGGAACAACGGGACTGGCCTCTCTCTTTTTCTCATTGTAATGACGCTCGCAAACATCATCATCATCATTATCATTATAATCATCGTGCTTATCCTCTCGCTGATCATATACTTTAGCGTCTTTATCGACGCATAAAAAAATATCGCAGGAAAAAGATCAATCGGGGGATAGCAGAATGATGGTCGCTCGTTAATTAAAGAACGATATAATAATTAATAACGCTCGGCTGAACAGAACGTTGTTGCGGAGAGAACCGCGGGAAAACACTTCGCTCTAGATCACGCTTCATATCACCCTTTTCTCTAATGTTGCCTATCAGATTGATTTACTACAAAGTGTAGATATATAGTTTGTGTGCGTACGTATGTATATATGTATCAGTCGAGCAGTACGTACAGCGCTTATATATCGAAATTAACTACTAGTATCAATCGCGAAGCTATTTCCTTCGAGTAATAGATATGTTACTTTATTATACATATTATTGACAAGTAAAGCATGATCATAAAAGCATTGTTAAGAAACATTGTAAATGTTTAATATACCGCGCAAGATTATACTGTTTACTATATCCGCGCGATGATCGTGCAATAATAATTGTTCAAATCCGCACCGCGAATCGCAAGATGAAGAGATAGCTGCAAGCTGGCTACTCGTATATACTTTAACATCTGATTCGAGGGCTTATTATACAGATCGCTCCAGTTGCACCTGGTACGCAGATACTCGCGTCCGATAACTAGCAATGCGATAGGTGTAATTAATACCCGAGGCGTAGAAAATAAAGGAATGGGGTGCGTGATTTATATCGGCGTAGATGCCAGAGGAAGCGAACTTGGCGCGAAAAAATGCGCCTTCGGTGGGATGCGCAAGTGGTAGTTAGTAATTGTTTTCCAGCGTGATAGCGCGATCGCACGAGGGACGGGGGGAAGCGCGGTATTTAATTTGCCAATGACGAGCAGAAAACCGCGGACGCGAAGGCGATTATCGAGCAACGGCCGTTATAGCTTTGAAATCGTTGAACGAGCGCGACGAAATTTCGCAAAAAATATTTTGCTCCGGGTCCACGAACGTTTTTTGCATAATAAAGTAAAGTAAGTTAGCGGTCTCGTCTACGACTCGGGTTCGAATTTCCGCCTCAACCATCATTGCGCATCGATCATCATATCTTTCCGAGACAAGAAAACGTCGAAGGTGGAATCGCGCGGGGAGATGAGGAGAAAGAGGGAAAGCGGAGAGGCGCGCGGCCGGATCGTATGGATGGGAGCGCGAGCCCTAACCAGCCCGATCTAACCAGCAACTTGTAATTACTCGTAATAAATCATTATTCCGTCATTATTGTTTAATTATAATCAAAATCGCGACTTGAATATTGATTAAACCGCTCATGCTGCAACGCTGTGGAGGAGGGCCCGCGCGGCGCGGGTCTTCCCGCTTCTTCCACGTTCACGGAGAAGAATCATTAATTTGCCGAGGGCGGCCGCATAGTACACCCGCGTCCCCTGCGCTATTCCAGGACTACCGTTCGAAAGGTGAACGATCGTAACGTTGTGTACATGCCCGATGGGAGAGACGAGCGGCGAGTCGGAAAAAAATATCTTTCTCATGATCGTCGACAAGAGATGGGAGTTACTAGTAATCGAGTCGTTTGCCCAAGTTATCGCCGCAACACCCGGTATCTGCCCGAACGAGGCCCTCGTGTTCCCGTGTCGCTCTCGTGTCATTGAGATAAAATTCGCCATCGTAGCCGAACCTGAGAGCCCGCTAAGTACCTGCCTCGCGTCACGTGACCGTTCGCCGTTCACCGAAGCCGCGGAATATCAATCATGAGAGACGTCCGGGAACGCGGTCCTCCCTCTCGTTCCCGTCACGGACTGGCCGTGGTCCGGTTCGTAGGAAAGGAGCGAGCAAAGGAGCACTGGAGGGAGAAGTGTCTTCCTTCATTGCCGCGCGGCTGCAGCCAGGGAGAAGAGATATTCCCGTGCACGCGAAGAAAGGGAGCACGGAGGGAGGAGGACCGAGCTATCGATGAGGAAGCCGAGATGAGGAGACGGGCGAGAGAAGGAAGGGAGAAACGGGAGAGGCGCGTATAGATCCAATCAAGTATAGCCGCTCATAATTCTCTGTTGTAATTATTGCAGAGTCTCGCAGAGGGCCGCGCTCAGGCCAAAGCGATCCTCTTATTTTATTGATTAAATTGCTATTACGTTATATATACGCAAGGCAGCGCCTCTTCTTCCTTATCTCTCGCTTCCTTCTCGGTCCCTTCCTCTCTCCCGTTCCCCCCTCGAATTTATCCGTGACGTGTATGCACCGCGCACACACGGTACATATATATGTTATTATATATACACGGTATTATATACACTGCCGCGTGTGATGCCGCGGCTGATCCACGATGGTTGAGGAACGATGCGGCGCGAAGAGGGAAATTCTCATAGAGGCAGAGGAAGGAGGAACCAGATAAATATGCCAGAGCGACTTGAGCAACGAATCCCGATCTTCTCGAACTCAAAGAGAGGAGCTCGAATAAAAGGATAACCCCGCGAGGTGCTGCGGATAACCTCGCCCTACAAGGGAGAGAGATGTGAAACGGTGTGAAAGAAGGGACGGACGGGGAGGGAAGGGGAGAAGAAGAAACGGTGCGGCGAAGGCTGCAGGTATTAATCGTTCTCACCTCGGAGGAGAGATGCGTTCGTTCGCGTTTGGATTCCTCATCAGGGCCGACGCCTTTAGCATCTATCTTCCTCCAGTTGCATCTCCCGTTTCCTTGTAAGGACAACGACTGGATTCGACGGCGAGAAAAATTACGAGCGTCAAGAGAGAGACATTGCAGAAATTCGATATCTCGAGGACCGCGATCTCGCAGTCTATAATTATTCCGTCTTCCGCTAGTTCAGCTAGCAAATTGCGCTCTCTCTCTCTCTCTCTCTCTTTCTCTTTCTCTCTCTTTCTTTTCTTTCTTTTCTCTCTCGCTATCCGAGCGCTTCTCCTCTCCCATCTCCTTGTCTATCTATTTGTTCGGCCTGCCGTGTAGAGCTCTCGGAGCGCGAGGACACGTAATCCGATATGTCCTACTAGCACGGAGATAGAGTCACTTGTTTGCGGTCTTTAGAGGATGCCACACTTCTCCCTCCGACGTTCCCTCTTGTTCGCGAGATGAGACAAACCCGACTCGGTGACGAGTTGTTCGTAAAAAGATGTATGGCGTGTCCGTACTTAAATGAAATGCTACGCCGAGGGAGCTTGTCGCGGTCCGCGATAACATCCATCGTCCTGGGGCAGCGATCGATCTTACGTTTTGATAGTTTTCACGATGCTTCTTGCACGTTGTCGAGAAAATGTACGACGCTACCATTAAGGGGAAGCCCGCGCGTAAAAACGGATCGCATAGGAATCGCAGGAATTAGCATACTGAGCGATGAATAGTTATATTATATGGGGGAAAACGAAGTGCTCCCCCGAGCTGATGAACTTCAGATTGCGAGGATTTCGCCGGTTACATTAGATACGTTCAGTAGGTACTGTGAGAAGTGCGCGCACATCTCTACGTTCTTACCGTACTTATGCTCTTAATTAAATCTTATTTACTCGCCACGTTTCTTTTTTCTGCCGGTTCGTTAACGTTTATGTCTATACACGAGCAGGCAATGTAACTGACTGCAACGGCGTGTGTACTTTTGACATGTGTTTAATCGAATACTATCTTCTCGCGCTAATCTTAAATTGAAGGTACATACATATATTTTTTTCCCAGACCCAGGCTAGACTCTACAACGCGACGAACGCGCATTTCAATCTCGCGCGTCGGCCGCGCGATTGTTTTTATCTCTCATCCGCATCGACTGGTTCTGCCCAGCGCACTAATTAGCGACGAAAGCTCGCTCGCGTATTCCGCTCATCACCGACCAATCTCTCGTTTATTTTAATCGGCTAAAGTGTGAGCTTGGGAATTAGCTATTACGTCTATCGCAATCGACTTTTAAAACTGGCAGAACTGGCCTCGTCGAGGCCTGGGGATGGGATCGGGGATTGAGATCCCTGGGATCTTAGCTCGCGGAGAGCCCAGTTTGGAAAAATAGCGTATATACCCTACGCGGCAAATCGCAGGCTCTCGAAGTATATCCCCGAAGAGGGCCTCCACGCTTCCCCTACGCGCGATAATGACACGGGGCGGTACTGCGCGTCGTAAAGTATCGCCGCGCGAAATTTATGGGGGTAAGGTGAATGCATCTTTCCTTTCCCTCTCTCTTGCTTTCTATACCTCCTTGCCGTTCTCGTCTACGACGACGCACCTACCGAGAGCAGCTCGAGACTAGACTCTAGCCCAGGTGGTCGTTCTCGTTCATCCGTCCGCGAAAAATTCCACGTAGGTCAATAACCTATCGTCGTCGTCATCGTCGTCGGCTGATGCGTGATCGCTGAATCGGACTCCATGTTCCATTGTTCGTTATGAGCAAGTACGCGGTATTGATTTACGATCGTGGCGGTCCGCGTGTGGTGACGCGTCGCATCGTTTACCCCCCCCCCCCCCCCCGCTCTGAGGTTGCATCACTCGAAGCAAAATCTGGCCGGTGTGACAGGTGACACGTGCATCTCCTATTGCTGCTTCGCAATCAGTAAATTAACGATAAGGTTATAATTTTCTCATTTCATTGGCGTACACAATCTGTTGTACGGTTATTTGCTAATACATATCATTTTGTGCCATTTTATCTTTCATAACATTAGGAATAACTGTGCTATATCTTCGCTCACTTGACTGGAAGACGGTGTTGATTTACATGAATCTGACGAGACGTCATCAACATTTGTAAGCAGAATTATGAGAATTAACGTAGAAAGAAGAAAAGTGAATATCGGCAGCGCGAGTTCTCGCTACTACCGTTCTTGCATAGTAATCAAGTCGTTATAACACCAAAAGAGTATACATTATGCCTGCTTTACGTAGAAAGAACTTCCAGACATTTAACTGGTATTCCGTGTGGTATTCATTTGATTCGCGTTGCGTGGACGAACCCTCCCTTTCCGCCGTTTTTCTCGGTTCAATCCATCAGCGGTATCAGTCATAATGAGCAGTAGGTAGGTGTTTTGCGTGGCAAAAAATAAAATACTCGTCGGTATGCGCCGGTAATACCATCATACGTAAAAATCTTCTCTTCGAATGAAAGGACGTGCGCGACGCGAAGGAGAGAGAGATTGGCAAGGGAAGAAAAAAGAGGTTCAGTGCTATCGAGCCAAAACGGCGCAATTTTTGGTCGGGTCGGTGGCCGCGGAGAGAGGTACGGATAATACGATCGGATGATACGCCTTCTTATTTTTATGAAAGAATTTACCCACGATCAACACCGAAAATGGAGAGCGACTTAAGGGATTGAGGGGCAGCCCTCGTAAACGGCGCTGTGCTCTACATAATAACGCGCTGATACGGGCGTGTGCGCGGGCGCGCTGTTTATAATTCGGTAGGATGAGAGAACGAGGATGAGGCGAGATGGGGTGGCAAGGGGGCGGCCAGAAGTACGACTTGACCGCGGGACACCGATGGCGAAGGGAGTAGCGGAGAAAGATGGGAGGAGGGGGCAGGAGGAGGGAAGGCACCCCGGCGGGGTGAAGACGCACACACGTGCGATCGAAGGGGTCTCTGTCTGCATAATATCCGCGCCTGTATACCGATCGGGGGCCCGGGCTAATCAGACGGACATAATTGATCTCACTTGTGATCTTGAGATTCGAAAGATCACGGACGGAGAGAGGCTCGAACCAATAATTATTGTTAATATCGGCCGCCCCGTGTCCCGCTTCCTCGCCGCCGCGCCGTCGCGGTCCTGACTCTTCCCCTCTCTCATCCTGGCCCAGCTATATATCCTTAACCTGGCCTGGCGACGATGCAGCCAGCAACTTTGGCGTCCGTTCTACCTTTTCCTCCCTCCCTCTCTCTCCCTTGGTCCATCTTTTCCGATATTTGTGTCTTCCTTCTCTCCCTCCATCCTCCGCTTCCCGCCGACTGCGCCCCCTTTCTCCACCCCGCGTTCGCTTTTTCCATCTTCGGGTATCTCTCGCCGGGTACGTCCTGTGTCCAGAGCTTTTATTTATATTAATTTCGTGGGCTTTTTTGCTTTTCGGTGGTTTCGGAGCTCCGGAGGAAATATAAAATAATAATGATAATAATGAGCCATTTTGCGCGTAATAATACGGTAGGAGCCGGGATACGCCGTAGAAGCCGCGCGATCCGCCGAGCTAATAATGTTGGACGCCGTGGCTCGGCTATATCGCGTTGCAGCGCGGACCCACGTAGTTTTCTTCGTCCGTACTCTACTCTTTCTGCCTTTTTCTCTATCTCTCTTTCTCCGTCTCCATTTAACGGCACTTCCTTTTTTTGTACGTTCGTCCGCGTGCTCCACGTTTTATTTTCCCGTATTTTGTAGGATTTCCTATTGGTATTTCTTATAGATTGTTGATGAAAAACCGTTATCGATTAGACACAGCGAACTACAGCGCCAAATTCTTGTTTCCGCGTGCCACTAGCCGCATGATCAAAGGTAAATCGCAGCTCGCAAGTCGCCTGATTTTCCGAATTCATGGTAGTAGCGTGACAAGCGTAACAGAAATATCGTAGATGATCAACGGGTCCAACATATATAAACACACACAAACACAGCTCAATGTCATAATCGTTAATGTGAAACCTACGTGGATATACCCCACCTCCTACCGAGCGAGCCACGCAACCTCTAAGGATTTTATGGTGTGGAATGGGATTTGGGTACACTTAGCGGTTATAAAGCGGCGAAGGTGCAAAGAGCCATTCGCGGCCACCCTCTTCTGGACCCGAATCGGCATCTTTCATCCCGAAGGAATCCACGTTAGGGGGTCTCACGAAGCTTTTACAAAACCGCTCCGCTCTATTACACTGCTGGCGGTGTCCTTCCCAGCGATGCTTCTGTCGTTCACCGTTCTCGCGGTTGTAAGTAAATAAACGTGTTGGAAATGTTGTGTTTTACGGCGCCCTAAAAGAATTTAGGCTTAATAATAAATTAGTCTAACAGAAGGAAGTGTGTGTTGAGTCTTCTCTTCTGATTTGGATTCTTTTACGTTAATCCACATTGATGCAGATTTGCGCAAATTTATTGACACGAGAAGTAAATAATTACTACTCGGTTTCCTAATGAATTTCAAATGGAATAAACACGTCTCACGTGTCGGAAGAGCCCCAGTTATGTGCAAACGAGCCATGCATGACTCCCTTCGGCGTGGATCGCATCATAACGGCGTAAACCATCCCGTGAGTTCATTTAGCATGTCCGGCGAACGCTCGTATTTACCAGATACGGGATCTCGTGCACGAAACAATAAGCGAATCCTCGGCATTGAACCGGCACGGCCGAGCGGGACCGGCCGCGCCGCGCCGACCGCGAGGATACGAGGAAGGGAGAGGAATAAGAAGAAAAGAAGAGGAGGCGGGGGGGAGAGAAAAGGAAGAAAAGAAGGAGGCCTGGTCGAAGGTTACGACGTTCTCGGTCTTGTTCGGCTCTTCGACGTAGGGCGCGAGAGAGTGCCTTGTACCTCACACCCAATCAACTTAGATCCGCGGTTCCAGATAAGATTCTCTCCCTCTTTTCCTTCCATCTTTCACCATTGAACGGCGCGGGCGCGCAACCGCAGCATATATACATACATGCACGTCATCAGCGGTTAACCGGCGATGGGTACTCGCGGGGGCGCGGCGGCGGCGACGGTCTGCGCGAATACTAAGTCACCGTGCGCAAAATAACATCGGAAGCTTCCCCCATCGGTGGCGCACCATCGTGTCCTTCGTTCCTCGTCCTTTTTCCCTCCCCCCCCCCACACATTGAGAACTGACCCCGTCCTCTTTCTCGGCGTGCATGCACCGGGTAACGAGCTTTCATTAGCGACGCTGTAGGCTAATGAGCCGTGTTAGAGCCGCTCCGTGAACGCCTTCGTACACCGGGGGTACCCGACGTTCCAACTTCGTCGTTGTTGCTCTCCCGGTTGCCTGGGTGCCACTGGCTGACTCGAGGTCCTAAGTTTTATACGGTTCGCTCTCGACGATCGCCTCGGACAAATTATCTGAAAAGAAAAGAAATAAAATAAAATGAAAAAAAGTGCGTCGCCAAGATAAAAGCAGTTGGACTCGTTCCTCGCTCTCATATTGCTTATAATCGTATCGTGTCGTCGGTACGGTGGTAACTATTAGCCTCCAGCATTATTCCGTTCTCTTCAATTCTCCCCAACGAAAACATCTCCGTCCGGTAACACGGCGGAGTCGCCGGCCGCGATTATCGAGGGGTCAAATCGCGCGACATTGGACGTCGATGATGTTAAATTGAATTAAATTCAGAGGAGGGCATGCGCGCGACCCTTTCTCCGCAGTCCTCCAACCCTCGCAAGCCACACCGAGTCGACTCACGCAAATATGTGAATACAAAGGCGTGTACACGCGTACACGTACACGTACGTGTACGCATATTAAACATCTGACGCAGGACTGAGGCGTTCGGTGACAGGGCGACAGGACGGCGGGGTGAGAGAAAGAGAGACAGACGAGACGGGAAAAAAAGGAACACCGGGAGGAGAGCAGGTCGGCGGCGCAGCGGGCGTTTTATGGCGTATATGCGACATGAGCAGGGATATTGAAAAGTTTGATTGCCCGCCGGTTTAATTCGCCGCGTATTCGAATCCCGTGGCAGCGAAACGGGACCTCCTGCACCCACGGGCCCTACTGCCCCTTTTCCCCCCTCCCCTTTCCCGATGATCGGATCCCGCCCGTTCCTCGCGCCACTCTCGCGGAAATTGATTTTGCGGTTGTACAGCGTACAGGGATCGCGGCTTGTACCCCGCCAGATCTTGAGAATCGCGCGCCGAATTCAAATGATGTTTGAATTTTGTCCTTCTCGGGAGGACCGTCTGAGAGACTCCGCATTGAACTTATCAAATAAGATATCTAATTTGGAAAAATTTCTAATAACAGAATATTTTTGCATATACATAGCGGAAACTGCATTTCAAGAGGAATTTTTGTATAGCTACTAAGACGAAATTTACTACGATACGACGCAGTTCTCCAATCTACGATAATCGGAAAGTATAGAAAATGATCATGCATGCATGATTATTCGATAGACGTGGTAGTCGCCTAATAGCCGCGCTAAGAGCCTTAGCGCCCGTTGTATTGGATCGTATTTATTACCCGGATTGCCTTCTCCGCGTCCCAATCCCGCGTGGGGACGACGTTTCCTCTCGTTTCCTTTTATTTTCCTGTTGATCGTTTCACGCCGTACGACGTTGTCACTAAGATAACGTCGGCGAAAAGTATCGGTATGATCGGCGCGTAATATTTCCGCGTCCCGCGGAGAAATTGTCGACAACGACGACGATGCGAGCAACGATCGGCGCGCGATCATTAAGCCGTCTTCATTAAACCGGCTCGCGAAGCAATCGCTTGTGTGGTTTAATCTCCCTTTAACTTTCGTTATTCTCAAACGATTTTCCATTAATCGCATCGTTTTCTCTGTTTTACAGGTAAGTCGCCAATATCGGGCAAGAGGGCTGCAAATACGGGGGAATAAACGCGGTCGGGTAAGTTACAGACGGAGGCGTGCGGCGCGAGGAGAAATAGTAGAAACAAGCGAGTGATTAGTGCGAAATCGCGAGATAAAGCGGAGTCGCGATTCCAGCCGATCGTGTGCCGAGCTTCGGAGCGCAGCTCTCGGCATGGGAGCTCTCGGCTGGTATTTATGCTAATTACTGTCAACGTTAATTAGTGGCGGTGCCCTCGCAGCGCCGGTCTCTTGCGAGGAGCTTCGCGAATGGAACGTCGGAGTGAGAGGGAGGGAGAAAGAGTTGTTGGAGAATCGTGGACAAAGAGAGAAACGAAACGGACGGAAAAATAATTCGCGGCTGTGGATCGCGATCGAATCGTTCTGGCAATCGGGGGAGGTTTAACACAGCATCTACCACGGACTCAAGTTTCGTTTCGAGTCGTCTCGATATAGCATTGTAATCTCTGCGAGCTTCGGAGCGTCTTAATGAGAGCGTCCGCCTGCGTTCACGTGAACGGCCAAGCCTAATTTCCTACGTGGAATTACGTGACAACCGGACGGAACGCGATTGAAGGCGAGCATTAGAACGCGCAAGGAAGTCACGGTCGTGTCACGCGACAATTTCAGTGGAGATTCGCAAAAAGGCGTCGTTAGCGCGAAATTGTCGGAAACAGCGGGAACGCTAATGAACGGACGAGTACAACGGAGATTGGTGGTTGCTTGGATCCGTTGACCGATGCGTGCACGCCACTCGTTAATTTCTCGGCCCTGATTTCCGCCTTATTTCGCCATTGCCTCATTTCAGATATCGTCTCGTAGGTATACTAATTTGCCGATGATAAAGATCGTTTGTGTCTTTTAGCGTTCACGTTTATATCGACGGCATATTTCCCTACGTTCCTATTATACCTTACGTCAAAGTAGATAAGTAACGTAACCAAGCAAATTACACATTCAATTTCCGCATACTGCAATTTCCAATTTACTTTCGCTGACTGTTCATAATAAGCTGGGATATACTCTCTTCAATATATCTTCATTTTCATCATGGTGCAAATACAGAAATAGATAGACAGGCATAAAGTATTTAAGATAATTGAATATTAGAGCCCTAATGAGACGCAAATATTAACGATTTGTACGAGAAAGACACAAAAGCATAAATTTAGCAATAAAAGACGCGAATATTATAAGTAATCATCATCGTCATCAAATGACGATCATCGAATGCTCCAAAGAATAAAAATAATTCATAAAAAGAATCACCGCGTTACAATTATCATTTAATTATATCTACATATCCGTATCCGCATATTTTTCACTTCAAGAAAAAAGTAACTTTGCATGTCTATAATCATGAAAGTAGTCCAACAAATTCCGTGGAAATTAACTGTTGGAAATAATTTTTTTCTCTACATCACTGCTTATTTGATATCTTCATGTTGAATATAATTTCTTTGCGGATGCCGTTGACCTATCAGCGAGAAGCTTCTTCCCCTCGTTTAAAATTAATTCTTGATAAACGACTAATAAGGTATATATGCGAATACACGTACATAGGATGTACATTCCGTTATCGAGCAATAATCGACAAATGTTTCTTGTATCAGTTCTTACATCTTTTTCACAATTTGTTATGCGGCACATACCGTTTACCCATTATCATTTGCATATTCAAGATTTCATTTAAATAAGTCGATAACACGTATATATACATTCGTATATTTTATATAAAAGAAATTACAGTCATTTGTCTCGCGAGCGGTATGTCACGTCCCTGGCTCAGAGAAGGTCCTGGGATCTATACATACACATAATATTCCTTGCCCGCGTTGTGCGTGACACATACTGATAGAGCCGTATTAAAAAAATCCCGTTTATTCGCGGGCTAGTACGAGAAGAGACCGGCGACTATCCTCTCGTGCCTTTCGTCCGTTCGCCGGGCATGCGAGTGCACCGCGCGTGCATCCAGAAGCGTCCTCTCCATGACGGTGGGTGCGACGACTTTCCTGTGTCTCCTGGGAGCTATACTTACCGGACAAGGAGAGCGAGCGCAGAAATCGCTACTGGTAGCACTAGACGGTACCAGAGCCGCGAATAAGCTGGCAGATTTAAGTGTACGTACCTACTTGCGACATAAATGCTAGAGAGACAACAGGAAAGAGAAAGAGAGAGAGTTAGGAAACTACAACGGATAGTTTATGATGCGATGCGACTCGAGTCAAACGCGCCGCTGGTCGCTTCACGTCCTTTTCCCTCCGTTCAGCTGAACAGGGCGATTGCGACTATCTGCGTCCGTATGTTTGCGCGGGACCATCGGCTGAAAGGAACGACCGGTAGAGAGGCTTGGAAAAGGACCGCCGGACAGTTCGATGGAACTCACGAGGCAACCGCGGATATATCTCCCACTCGCCGCCACCGCGGAAATCTTGCTCTTCGCCGGGGACCGGAGAAGTTACCGCGATTCCCGCTAAATTCGTCGTATTCCTCGGGGGCTTTGAGCTCTCGGCGCGATGAGATACGCACGATTGCTTGTGTGGGAAAACCTTTCTGTAGTTTCAAAAGTCGGAGATTTAAGCGCCTTCCGCTCTGTTCATAGACTCGCGGAACGCGTATATAGAGACTGTCAGCCTTTTATCTCTTGTAGAGAGTTACCGAAAAAAGAAGCGTTTTTTATATAATGAAGATTACGAAGAAGATACAATAAAAGCTTGAAAAAATAAAAGGATTGATGCCACAAATAGGAAGAGGAAATCGTAACCATCAATAAGGTGTACTGATAGATTTTAGCGTTCCTATGCGATAAATTTTGTCAATTAGCCCTGACACGACGTCAAACGAGGACGCTAATTATTCGAGACACCCATTAATGGTCATAGTCAACGGCTACACGGTATCCGGACACCATCGGGCGATTCGTTACGCGGAAGGCGCGGATGGGCCTCAACGCATATTTGTAAATCCGTATAGGAATTAACTGACAGAACTTATTACCGCCTTATCCTTTATATCACCCGATTACCCGCCTATCTCATTAAAGCGGGGAGATCGTGTGCCGCGCGTGTTCCAACCCGGCATGTCGGACAGAAATCGTCGATTTGGTATCTCCGCTGAAATTAATGTTACGGTAACGCTATACCGTTAGTCGTGGAAATAACGCGTCTAACGCGCGCACCGCCGCGGGAAGGAATCGGAATCGCGGGAGCGCCTTAATAGCGGACACGTCGTACGAGCGAACAACGGGGATCGTTATAACAGTGAGCGACGTGACTATTGCGCGTATACTCGCGATAGGTATACGGACGATTTTCCACGTCAACCCCCCGTTGACACCCGCCCGCCGATCGAAGGCGAGGCGAGTGCGCGAAGGCGAGATAAATTACGCGGAGATTGCCAACTAAATTAGCACCGCCCCGAGAGATATTTATATGGAATCGGATATATGGCGTTGGCGGCCGTGCGAGCCACCGCGCGCGAGAGAGCCCGCAATCTATTTCGTCGACCGATTTATGACGTCTCACTTATATGGCGCACCGACGAAATGCCCGCGACCGTACGGCAATTACGCTTGCGATAAGTTTCGTCCTGGAGAGAATACCGTATTCTTGTATTGATCTGATCTATTGAACACGACGAATTCTACTCTCTAAATGTCATAGAGTTCGCCACTAATATATTAGAATGATTGCGAGAGAAAGGGTTGTCACTCTAATTTGAGTAAATTCGTAAAGTTATAAGGTAGGAGTGAATTTTTTACTCTAATTTTTAGAGCGGCTACTCTACCGGAGTGATACGATCTCATTCTAAAACTTATAGTGAATCACGATTCACACTAAAGATCGACTGATGAATGACTAACACAGTGAAATGTTCCACTCAAAATTTTAGAGTGACATAATTCACCCCTATAGACGCTGATATATTGCACTCGAAAAGAGTGCCTTTTCATTCCAATGGAGTGCAATTTCGCTCCAACTTATAGAGCGCAATTTTACTCTTTTTTAGAGTAGCGAATCACTCGACGTGCACAGGCTCAATTTTAAGTTTTTGTTACACTTGCATTTCACTCGTTTTGAGTGATATATCACTCTTCGACTTGGGTTTCTCGAAATGGGCGACAAAAATGTCGTCTCATCTCCACGCCAGTTTTTCTTCTACATCTTGTACAAATATTTCACGTTTCTTTCCGTGTCTCACTCCGACGAAAAAAATAAATGAGAAAGATACAAAAGACAGATTCTGCGCCATTAATTACCGCAATCGGCTCGGACGCGAGTCGGAAAGTATCCGATTACGGAGCACCACGTGCGAGAGAGGGGAAAACGAAAGGAAGAAGGTGGATGTATCTACCTTGTGCCACGGCCCCGCGGAACTCAGATAAATTCGTCGTTCCGTCGTGCTGCGGACAGCACCAGCCGACTCGGATTTACGAAGTTCGGCGGTTCAACGGCGGTGCACCGTTGCAGCCGCGGTGATGCATTGCACGGATGAGCTTACCATGGATGCGTGATAGGGTGATGGAGGACGAAAATATTGTTGTTCACATAGACGATTTTATTGAGCGTGAGAAAGTGTCGTACTAATACGTTTTCATAGCTGAATTCGTAGATTTTAACGTCCACAGATCAAAAAATATTCATATAAGTTTATACTTTTCTAGGTAACGCGAAGATGTAATTTGATAAAAATTAGATATATTATCTGTGAAAAAAAATCGCGAGAGTTTTCTGCTCATTATCAAGCTCCGAAAGTTCAGTTAGAAATATTGTAAACAAGGCTTCTTTCTACAAGACAAAAAGAAAGGCTGACACAATATACGACACAGATACACACCCGCGCACATACACGCATACGCACAAAAGAAGGAACGAAAGCGCGCGGACAACAAATGAGCGTAAATAACCGCCCACGCCCAGCCGCGACGCGTTCGACACCTTCCTCTACGCGAGCCCGGATCGGGCACATCCCGGTGCCATTATTTCATTAATTAGTGTCACTCGCGCTTACCCGTGGACATACGAACACGAGAACTTCTGCGTGCGGGCCGTGTTACCGCCACCCGCTTTGTTCGCCTCTCTACCATAAACCCTACGCCGTGAATTCCGCCTCCTTCCTCGACATCCCTCTCGCGTCTCGAGGCTCTCTCCGTTTATCTGCTTTCTCCGTTTATCCAGCGCGTCCGTACCTTCCTTTCTGTCTCTCACATTGTTCCGGGATCGTTTCCTCTTCTTTTCCCGCACCGTTCGCGGTCATTTTCGTCTATCGGTACGGCCGCGTCGGTAGATCGCAACGATAGGCACCGATGTGAATATTAGACTTAGAACGTGACGACGGAGCATTGAGAGTTCAGTTACTAACTTGATAGCCGCATAAGATCGCCTAGTTTGCGCGATCGGGGATCGTTGTTCCATTTCAATAATATTTTAACGCGCTCAACCGCGCGGACACGGAGACTCTTGTCGGAGAAATATCGCCGGGAAAACTGGCTGCGAGCGTGAATCTGTCCTATACGAACGAGTTTGCGTTGTCGCACTCTTATCGCGGTCGCATTCTTGCGACCGCGAGCGAGAATTCCATGAATATTGAACTTAAATGTCGACCGCACCTATCAATTAGACCCTAGACGGTGCCGAAACCCCTCACTCAATCTGTCCGCGAAAGTTGAGAAATTTATGATAGAGGCGCGTTAAGATAATATACCTCCCCCCTCTTCTCTTATGGCGCAACAACCTTGGGCCCGCTAGAACAAACACGTTCTCCAAGTTACGGTTACATCCGCGCGCGTTGTGTATTGTACAGAGATCTCGGCGTTACGGCGGCGGGTGGCGTCGAAATTCGACGACAAACAAAAACCACCAATTACGCGTGTTATTACCGGTTATACGCCTGACTTGTTCATGCGTGCGCTCCGGGGAACGCGGGGGCCGCCAGGGTACCGCCTGATTTCCTGTCGGCCCAACAGCGAGCGTGTCAGCCGCTTACCGACAGGATTTAATAACAGGTGCCGCGAGTACAGTGTGCAAATTTATAAGTCCGGCCGTACTATCGCGGCCGATTATCCTTTCTATACCTACGTATTAATGAAGTATTTCTGCCGGCAATTATCGGTTACGGCACCGCAATTACGGGCCGAGCGGCAACTTCTGGCTTGACGTTAAAGGGCGGTATATAGTATATATCCGCGGTAAACTCGGGAGTACGGTATCTGCCCGCGACATTTCTCACGAGAGAGGATCCACGAAAACTCCTCGAAACCCCCTCGAAAACCCTCGTCGCTCGGGGCGCAGCCCCGCGACGCATATCACGTGGCGCGTACGTTGCTTCACCCGCCGCGCGCCGCCGGCCTGTCCCACCAAGTGTCAGATAACGAAGGACTGACTTGTCGGGTATATACCGGTGCACGTATACGCGAGTTGGTAGCTTGATTAATATCGTTCTTTGTTACAACTTCAATTGCTTTTCAACGTTCGTACACGGTAGCCTCTGACCATCGCGCGGAATGCTTCCTTTTTTTCTTCTTTCGCAAAGTTTATTTGACGATAATCGGTTCGTTCGTACGCTACACGCTGCCGCGCGCCATTGCCGGCACCCTCGAACGGGTTAATGCGCATCGACATACGACAGAGCAGTCAAATCGATTTCCGCTTATTGAGCGCGCTCGCCTCACGCATATCATTATTGCGCGCACCAGCCTCACGTACCGCACGGTTTTACGGTTCTGAGTCGTGCAAATACGCGGCTGTACGTACTATCGGCGTATATACAAACGTGTACGGCCGTTAAATTGTACTTGAGAGAGAAAATCGATAAAGATCTGATTTGTAAGTGAAGGAATTCAATAAGCGCGATAGGAAAAATGAAGCTGTGAAAAGAAGTCTTTAAACCCTGTCCATGGAGATCGCGCTTTGCTTCCTGTGTCCAAGCATTCGATCGTGTAAAAATAAATTGTTTCCTTTTTTTTTTAAATATTAACGTGCGAAATTTTACACACGAAGGCCAATAAAGATCGCCATATCATTTTATTTGCGGTGGCAATGAGCGAGAAAAACGATAACGCGGTCCAGTCCGCATCTCCAGGGGTCACATTTGTTTTAATAGTTCCCACACAGTCGGCCTGTCGTGTTATCGAGAAGTGAAATGTAATCGCGCGGTGTGCGAACGTGTACGTATCGTATATACGACGGTAATATAAACACAGCCGTACTGGCTGAGAGACGGGCCTAAGAAGTGTGGAAGCGCGCGGAGTCGCATAGCCGGCCGACGTTAGCGCAACGTTAGCTCCTCCGCCCTGGCACGGGAGAACCAATTGGTAACCGGCTGCACTTCGTAACGCAACACTTCTGCCACTGGCCGCGGGGCAGCAGGCCTCTTTTCATTACGATTCGTCGTGGTTTTCATCTCGCACGACGTACTTTTGAGCACGTGGCGACTTCTCTGCGCGCGCGCGCGATTTGCGTGTCGATCTCTCCGACGAAGATGTCTAAGATCAAGTGGAATGATTGAATGACCTGTACATCAACTATACGTTTGGAATAAAAAGCGAGGAAGAATAAACGATTGTTTTCTCAATGAATTTGTAATAATTTTTATTATTTTTTAAAATAAAATATTGCGTCGTTCCATTAGTTTTTAAATCTTATAAACTGGTTTTACCATTAATTAGAATGATTGCGATAGTCACTCCAAAAGAGAGGATTGTCACTGTAATTTGAGTAAATGCGGGCACTCATAAGGTAGAAGTGAATTTTTTACTCAAATTTTCGGAGTGGCTACTCTATATCGAAGTGATACGATCTCACTTTAAAACTATAGTGAATCACGGTTCACTAAAGATCGACGAGATAAATGACTCTAATACAGTGAAAATTTTCACTCAAAATTGTAGAATGACATAATTCACTTCTATTGACACTGATCTACTGCACTCGAAAAGAGTGCCCTTTCACTCAGCTCTATAAGTTGGAGTGCGATTTCACTCGATAGAATCACTCGAAGTGCACAGGTTCAATTTTCACTTTTCGTTACACTTGCATTTTACTCGTTTTGACTTTTAGAGAGTAAGGCTGCAGGTATTCATAGTTGGATCTTATATTTAAGACCGTCTTAAGTACAATCTTAAGATGTTATAAACCAATCACAGAGCTGTATTAACATCTTAAGACATTACTTAAGACGGTCTTGAAATAAGATACGACTATAAATATCGGTCTAAGAATTGACTCGTATATAAGACTCGTAAAATTATGTATGTTATGTACATATGTAATTCTCTCTTAGATAAAAGTTGAGAGATGGGTTAAGAGAGTCGAAAGACGTGTGGCAGCGAGATAATGTATTGGCGATTACAATGCTGGCTCACGATCAAAGTTAAAAACGAGTCTTCTGCCGTGTCACGTCAAGCGGTCGCGATCTACGATATCGCAATTTACATTCGGTCGTCGACTTCGAGTCGCGCGATAGGAGCAGAATTCAGGTCCGCGGGTCCGCGATCTTTGGCCGCCCATTAATCAGCCGAGAAAAATGACAATTGCATCGGGGGGGGGGGGGGGCATTATCTAGAGGCTGCGAATTTATCAACGTAACGCGAAATCTCTCTACTCAGCCTCGCTGTTCGGCTTCTCGCGATGGTAAAAGCGGGAGAGGAGATATCTCGCCGGCGCTCATTAATAAGGCAATAAATTCGGGTGGCTTACTGCCTATCTCGCTAATAATATCTCGTGAGGACACGCACGATCCAAGATATACGATAGCTATATGGTTTACCGGTTAGAATTACACGATCAAACCGTGTGTTCAATTCGCGCATAGACGTACAGCGATCATACATCCCGGATTTACGAGTCAGGAAGCACGGTTATTCCAGCATTGGCGGTGAATCCGTCCGCCCGTTCGCTCGCTCGCGTCGACCTCCCACGAAACGAGACTGAACGGGATCGAAAAACTTGCCCTCTCCTCGCGAATCTCTGACCTGGCTTCCAGGCTAATGCGCGTCAAGGGACAACCTCGAGATTGAATCACGCTCGTTATCTTAGGGCCGAATGAAAAAAACCCTCGTTTCGAGATTACGAGCGTTCGACGGAGCGCGAGAGGAGGGCGAGAGTACCTCGTTCCGCGCGGGAGAAAGCAAGAGGGAGAGAGAGGGAGATAGTCCTTTATACTTTCACGCCTTAACGCGATCGTTCGGGAGTTAATTACCGAGCTCGGTCATCGCATGCCGCCGCGCCGCGCCGCTCGCTTGACCGTTCCTCTCTGCCCTTCGGGATGAATTTCGTGTGTACTCGAGGGCCACTCGAAGGGAATGAAAGGGGGATCGCCGAGATGCGCGGCGAGCTCTCTCGCGAAATCGCTAGGCGGTTTCGTTCGGACGCGCGCGCGATCGTTCCACGCGCCCGTATACGTTATCGTCATCGTAAAATCCACTATTACGGAGATTTTCCTGGCGTCGGAATGTCCAGTGTTAAATATAGAGTCATTATAAACTAGCCGATCTAATCTGTAAGGATGATCCCCATAAGAGAGGCGATTAAAATTCACGATTTATAAAGGCGGGCCGTAAAAAGTCAATTACAATAAAATCTTTATGCCATTTTACGTCACGCAAATGGACGCGTCCCGTGGGGTATAAGTAAAACTTCCTGCTCGTATCGCGTGGTTATTTCAAGTTTCCTTTAATACACGCTACATTATATCTGCGGCATGATTCGCGCGAGATATCTTCGTCATTGCTGTTTTCAGACGCTTCAAATGAACGCGGAAGAAAATTAAGTACGACGTTGTTTCTGTTGCATTAACGGCATATTAATTACCTTCGTAATGCTCGCTTCGTGTATCATCGTCCTGTTTCTTGCCACTCTGTGGCAAGGATTCTTTGCTCAAGTCCGCTAGGATTCTCTGTCTTATGCCAGCGTAAACCGTGAGACTTTGAATTACGACTTGACCGCATTGATATCGACGCGGCGCGGCGCCGCGACGGAAAAGCTTCGCATTATCTTCCTGCAACTTAATCGATCTTGTCCTTACAACCAGGAGGTCCTCGGTCCTTTCGCGCTCGCACATAAATAACCAGTAATAATTGCCGTGATGAACCAATAATTGCCGCAGCGCGCTTTCTGCCAAGCTACACAGCGCGTTCGTTAGGCGACGATGCAGCACATAACTCGATACGTTTTATCTTACGTTAAGCATCGTTAAGGGTCAACCAAGATTTAATTATCACCGCGAACGATGAGACATAAAAATACGCTTTGACCTTTCTCACAAATGTTCATATTGCATTGCCGTATCCCGCCATATCTTCTATTTTAACGTGTTTTCTTCTAGTTTTAATCGCCATGAATTATAAATCCTCTATCATGCTATTTTAGATCCAACTATCGCATGGTTTCACGAACTCTCGCGTAAGATTATTTGATATAAGCATAGGCTGTGATTTAAACATATTTTAAATCGACGAACCAGCTGTGTTGTTTTATTAACTTGGTTGGTAGTTGGAAGGGTTAAAGGACCGTGGCCAACTGTTTATAACTTCAGACAGTGCTACGTTCTTTTCTGGGCCACCCAAGTTTGCCCCGCGCAATATTACAAAGATTAATCAACGTGTCCGAGCATTAAATTCTTTTCTTCTGTTTGGTTCCTTGGAAGAGGAAGTGCAATAAACTACGATAAATGTCAACAATTCTCATAAATCATTTTGCGCTTGTATCCTAAAAGAAATATTATTGAACGCTTTAATAGGATTTTAATATTTCATCGTGCAATCATATTGGTATGCCACGAAAAAGAATAATATTAATTTATATTATATTAAAGTGAGAATAGCAATCTCTTATTTGCGTCCATACATGATGTTAAAATTATAGAAAAAATTTCCGTTTTTTACACATACATTATCTGAGATAAGATAAAGGAGAGAATCAACTTTCTTCAAGCGTTCAACGGCTGCGTTCCGATATTCATCGCCAGTACTGAAAATCTCTAATTTATCGTCACGTACACCGGCCAATATCGCTCAGCTTTAGAAGATTATTCAAAATTCTTTGTAGGGCGCAATACGCAATCCTTATTTACGCGCCTTCGCGTAAGGCGTTAAATCAAGCGATTACCGATGAGCGTTTCTATAACGGCGATCTAACACGACCATCGGCCGCCCGATTTGAGTGTAGCGCATCCCACTTGGGTCCTTTCAAGCCGCCTAGCCTTCCAATGATCCCTTTCTTCCCGCGAGGTTGGGCCGAGATTGTTTAAGGCACGGTTACCTAACGTGCTGGCCGTGCCACCATAATTTCCCGATTTCCAAACCGCCTCACGGCGGGCGCATCCCGATGTGTTGCCTCAGCCACCTACACTGTTCACGGGTCGAAGGTGGATGTGCCGTGGCTAATCGTAAGGTGTAAGGAAGAAGGACGCGCCATGGGTGCTCGAGGGGACTCGCATATGTATACGTGTCTCGGTCGTTTAATTTATATCCGTGTATACCGGTGTACGATCCGAACTGTTTTTCCGTTTCTCGCACTCGTCGGTATTTCGTCGAATGCGGGAAAGGGCGAGAAATCTGGGAGAAAGCTCGTTAAACGATCCATCTCACCGATGAATGTAATTTAAGGACGTTGACTCCCCTTTCGTCGAACACTCTCTCATTCTCGGTGATCATCGATTCCTATGCGCGTGAACAAAGATTTTCACACGTTTATGTGTGCTCGTTAGATTTCTATTCTCACATTCTGGTCGCTAATTAATATCGCGTAGCGACGTTCGATCCCGTTCTTGCTCGCGAAATCTAGCAAAGCACATATAAGTTTTATTCCCTTTGACATCCTCTGTAAAAAAAGGACTCCCTGGTGCTCACGGATATTCTTGCGCGCCAGCATCGGGGTATTTATTGAATCGATATTCGAGGCCGCCTTCTCTCAGTGGGCCTCTATCCGGAGAATCGCTCCGAGGTCTCGGGCATTTTTCATCGCGCGCCGACACATCCAGGCAACATTCGCCAGTTCATTCTCTCCTTTCGCGGCGATGCGAAAGAGTACCGAGCGGAAGTGTAACATCGTCGGGTATGGTTGAATGAAAGCTGAATAAAGATAGAGAAATGGACGGAAACTGTAATTGAGTATCATTGTAGCGTGTCGATCGACCGATCACGGAAACCGTCGGCATTGTTTATTACTTACTCGATCGCATAAATCAGTTACCCCGCGGGTGACTTAATTAGGTAGGTTTCAATAAAAAGGGTGAGTCGACTTACCACGGCCAGAAAACGCGCGGCGCTCCGAGCGGGTTAATGTGCGTGCGTTGCGTGAATTTTCTGCACGCCCGATTATTTCGTACGCGTGGGCCTTTTGCAAATTCATATCTCGTGCGAATGAGTAATCGCTTTCGGTATCAAGAGGAGACGTTCGAGGCATTTATAATTGAGTCTGAGACATGGAGAGAAAGAAAGAAAGAGAGAGGGGGAGAAGAAGAAAGAAAGAGAAGAAAAGCATCTTGCCGCAACACGTAAGAATTTTCAATCAATGCCGATATTAATTTACGAGAGATTGCATGATTAAAGCCGAGACGAGCAAACGGTCAAGAGTTGAAATATTCCTAGGATACCGATTCTTTAAAAACTGTGCGTCTCTTTGATTTATCGAGATGCCCATTTTGTAATTGCTTGCGCGAAGATTTTACGTTTTAACTTACTTAAAACTTTAGCTTACTCCTCGTTTGAATCGTTAACATTTTTCGTTGCGCATCGACCGTCGATTATGTTAAACTCCATTCGGCGTCGAACTTTGTGTTGATGCAAATGGTTCGCGGTCATTTTTATGCGGACAGAAACATACTCGCGGTCGATCGAGCGCGAGGAAAGGGACACGAGTAAAGATTCCGGCACGGCATGACTGTACCACTTTGCGACTAATTAATGAACGTTGCTCAATTTACATTTACGAAGGTCCGCTAACACGAGCAGCAACGATTTCTTCTTCTTGTTGCGCCTCGCGTTCGGGTATTCGAGGGTGGGAGGTATAAAGGGGTGTACCTTCGTTAGCGCCTCGAAAGTCCGGAGGATTCCGCGAGAGCACGACCCCGTTGGACAGCACGGAACCGTTCGTTGGTGCCTCGTTCCTGCTCGTTGTATACATAATCAAGGATCGCGCGCATTTGTGTATGCACTCGGGTCTCGCGATGCAGTTCCGCAAACATTCTTCGTGCCGCATGATTCGCCGTGTACGATTCACAATCAGTTAAAAAAAATTAAGCAGAAGAATAATCGCGCGCGTACGGCTGTTTATCTTTTAGATATTTCGTCGTGTTATTACGATCTCCGGGCGCGTTTTACGATTGACTATTTATAGCGGGCACGGCCAATTTGTTAAAATAATTCCGAACGTTAATTATAAGCTACAGGACTGGTGAAAAGGCGCTCACTCGCTGTCTTTATCATCGGCCGTACCGCGTAAATGCCGCGGGCGCTGGAGGATGAGATTGCAACAGTCGTGTACCGTCTGAGAAAGAGAGAGAGAGAGAGAGAGAGAGAGAGAGAGAGAGAGAGAGCGAGAGAGAGAGAGAGCGAGAGAGCGAGTGTGCCCCGAGGGGCAAGATCTGGGAACCATCGAGGCGAGGAAAAAGTCGAAACCGCCGACGGATAGGTCCATTGGCCGGTGAGACGCAGACCTAGCCGGTAATCGTCATCGCGTCTTCGCGTAAATAAGATTCAGCCGCGAGGAATAGCGGCTAACTTCCTTCGTCTCAGTGCGCAACTTCGAAAAAGGATGTTATTTTATCACGCTCAAGGACCATTCGTGCGGCTCGCGGCTAATTTTGCGGTCAGCTAAACGACTCGCGAAGGGAGAACGGGGAGATGACCGGGGTAAAGGGCGAGGGAAGAACCGGGGACGTGGAAGAGGGCTAAGGAAAGAAACTATCCGGCGCGGTTTACGCTGAGCTCACCGGAGCTCTGCTGCAGGAAAATGGAAATTGCACCGTCGTCCTTGAGATCCTTGCGCGCTACGCGCGTGCAGCAGTCCTAAGAATTCATCCGTTCCTTCGGGTTCAATACACATCTTACGTATTTATGGGAATTCCAGGCATCGTTACGAGAGCCGACAAGTTGCGGCGTTTATTACTTACTTTATTTCTCTTAATTAAATTTAGAGGGCTGAAGTACGGTATTTGATCGTAAAACCATCGTCCCCGCCGACGGAAGGGAGCGTATTCCGCAGAACGAATCAAAATATCGTACATAAGTTTTTCTTAGTTGCTTCATGAAGGACAAACAACGGCGGCGGTTATTCCTTTCATGAATTCGCCGATTTGGATTGGCGGGTGTGGCAATTCTTGTACATATAATTTTCAGGCAAGAGCCGCCTTCTAATCACACACGTCGATGATAAATCTGCTAATGTTAATGAGCAAACAACTGCGTGACTATTTTCGCCAGTTATGACCGCCCGGCTCGGTGGCTCGACTTGAGCGAGAAGCAGAAGAGACGTAAGTTTCCAAGGCCGGAGAATCATCTGAATCCTTGAACCTACAGAGCGGGACGGTGGTGATTCTTCCTGCCGACCAACGTCACCGTCTTCTTCTCGCGCACGAATTGCCTCTGCGGTCGGACGTAAAACAATCAGCCGGCGTTTTTTTTTGGTCGCTTTCGTTCTTACTCGCTCCACGGCCGGGCAACGATCAGCGATGTGCCTGGTAGAGGCGATGGTAAAGGGCGGCCGGTGATGGTCGGGGCGAGGAGGAGAAGGGAGAGGACGCGGAGAACGAAAGAGAGGGACCGGGAAAGAGAGAGAGAGAGAGAGAGAGAGGGCCTTTACGGTCGGGGCGCGCGATTAAAGTTTTTGCACACGAATGGGTGGCAGCCGAAGAACCAGACGAAAGAAGAGCGTGCAAGAGGAAAAATCAAGAAAAGAGAGGGGGGGGAAATCTCTCTCATGCCGCGGCGTTTTGCGCTGATCCGACGGATGTCCCGCGACCGATGATCGACAGATATGATTGGGGTCTCTCGAACTTGCAATTAGTCGCACGTCATGTTAGAATAACAACGCAACACGCGAGTTCGCGATTTTTCCCCTCCCCGCCCTCTCTCTCTCTCTCTCTCACTCTTTCTCACTTCTTCGTTTTCTCCGTAAAAGGAAATATTGCGCTAATGCATCGATTGGGTAGCTTCGTCCCGTATCTCGGTCGCTCATGGCCGACATCGTGGAGGAGCTATTACGGGCCAATAAGAAACGCGGCGCAGCGGGACGATACAAGGGCCCCACGTGCACGGCATACATTATTCGAGCCCTAAAACGAATCTTGGCGCGGTAACGCGTGGTGGAATATAGATCGGGGGAGCCCGACTTTTACGACCGATTCATTAGCCACTGATGGATCTCGTCAACGATACTACCGAATCCAACGAACCGTGATCCTCGGCCGTATCCTGCTCCAGAAAGAGTCGATTCGTCTCGCCGCCGACTCCTCGTTTCAACGCCGCGATGCACCCGAGTTCAGAGATCAATAAACGATCGGCCGTTGCGGTCCGACCCGGGCATCGGGGCGCGCGATTTGTGTTGTTGCCACCAAGTGGGCACGGGCACAAGTCGGAGAAATTGTTTCCAGATTTTTACGAGCGATTAATTAGCGCCTGATAAATCTTGTCACGGAGCTACATTCCTACCGCAAGTAGACTCGTTAAGTCCTTAGGCCTCGTGCGAATATTTCACTCGCGATTACACTCGGAACTATCGACTCGCAAGTTGAGATAGATTTGGTGACTTTAACGCCCGAATTTTATACGTCCGATGTACCATTCATTATATTTAATGCTCGGAGATTGCTATATGTTTATCGCGATTGAGATGGAGAATTGTATAATCGTTCTCCACTTCTTGGCGTGTAAGCTCAAGTTAATAAATTATTATTATACATAATAATCATCTTCTCAATTTTTATTACACATTCCGCCATGTCTTCTTATTTGTCCGATACGGATAAAACGTCTCCAGTGTGCCCACGATTGTGCAATTATCTAAAATTGCTACATAATCTCTCCGAAAAGCGTATTTTGTGCAGTTCGCGGCGTGTCCCGCACGCGAAATGGTGTTCCCGACGATAACGGGGAAAAAAATGGAAGATAGGGGGGAGGACAGCATACCGCGTTGATCGCGCGCGAGCGTTCTTTTTCGTGCTTTCGGTAGCGTTTAATCTCCTCGTGATTGCATATGCCCGTGTCCGATATGAAAGGATACTTTCGTTCATCCGTTGCGCGATGCGTGAGGCCCGGCAAGGTGCAAACCTCATACACCTGGATCGTTACACCGTGAATCAGCGATTGCTTTTACGAAGCCGAGGATATTGAAATGGGGCTGAGACGGAGGGACGTCGAAGAGTCGATTTACGAAGATGAGGCGCGCGCAGCTTAACTCGCGCGTTCTCCGCTTCTATCTCTCCACCGTCGTTCCCTCCCCCGCTTCCTCCTTTCATTTCGGTGACGACCCTCCCGGTATGCCGTTCGAGCAGTACGTCGATGATTATCGGGATGAAACGGTAATTTTGGTATTTCTGCGTTACGTGCCAGACTTCTCGCTCATGACATTTCACGTATCCGATCTCGACGTGCGACAACCCCTAATTTCGTCCGGAAAACCGCTTATCTTATTAATTGATAAATTCGCGCTGTTATCGGGCCTAATCAATGTCGCGACAAAGACATAATATTGTTACGGATGTTAACGATTTTCCTTTTTCACCCCTTCGAGCATCATATAGTCGGCGATTTTATGCCGTGCGCGGTTACATTATAACTTCTGGTTTTCCTGGTCAGCGGGATTTATTTTTACTTCTGCGCGGAAGTGCAATATCGAGCCGATGCGCGGGTGTATTCTCTTGGAGTGTTCTCAGAGCCTGGTGAAGCGCCAGAACGTGGGACAGGGTAATAAATTATCATCGTGTCGATAAGGAATGTTGATGGAGCCCGACGATAGTGACCCGCGCGTTCCGGTGCGGTTATCGAACGCGGCTCCGGTGGTTATCGATCGCCTAATAGACTCGTTTCTGGGTGTCATTCCTCGATATCGGTGCGCATGATTGATCCCATGCGCGATCGAGATTTCGTTGCCCGACGATTTCGTCTCTCCCCCTTTGTGAACGCTCCTGTCGCTATTCCATTCATTACTTCCCGTTCCGATCTTATCCCGCCGTTCTTCATTGAATCTATTCACGCGGGATTAATAAAGGCCGTGACGGACCAATCTAAATTTCATTCTGTTGCTGTGACATCGCTGCATTTTCACCATCTAAGCCGTACGCCATCGGCGGATGACGTTGCAACACCTGAATCCTACGGTGATCAAAGAGATGTGCAGTGGAGTTGCGGAGACGCGCAAATAATCCACGTGCAAGTCTGATATTCTGTTTTTTGCTCACTAGTAAAACTGTAACGTAGAAAAGGATGATGATTAAACTCGACTTGCTTTATTTAGTCGTACTTTCGGTCATTCTCGCAACCGAGCCTTGAATATATGACCAAACGCAATACACGTGAGATGTGGTTACGATATATTGATTGCGCAACATTGCTACACGTAAAAAAATAGCTGTATGAGTGATATGTCATCCCAGTATTCGTAACTGTTAGCATTTTGCGACACTGTAACTGTAAGGCGTCCTATCCCGCTCGTCTCGCCACAATGGCGCATCAATGAGCGGCATGAGCGGAGGATCCGCGGGGCCTTAATAGCCTTCGGGGTCCAGGAAGCAAATGAGATGAGCCCCCTTATCTCACACGGACCGGTATTTGTCCAGAGCGGAGCGAACCGATCGATCGTAATTGAATCTCTGCGCTCGTTCCGCCCCCTTTATCTTCCCCTCCGCCGTTTCCCTTCCGCGTCCCGCGGAGCCTCTCGCCGATCCAGAAGTTCATTCTACAGTCATGCCGGGGTACGGCCGCCCTTTCCATCGACATACGTACGTTTTGATCTCGCCTCACTAAAGCCACCACGTGACTTTATTCTCTCGCCTCGGCAGCGTGCATTTTTCCACGCACATTGTAGACTGAAAGTTGGCACGGCCCTGGATGTACGGCCACGGCCACTCGGAGCACGTCTGCAGAATTCGCGGAAGGAGCAGAAAGGAGAACGCGCGAAGGGGTCGTCGCGGTTATAGGGCCCGTAATCAGACACAACACTGAGCCCGTTTCAAGCGGGAGAGTATCGGCGGGGGAATGAAAGGTCCAGAGGAGAAATACGCGAGGAATAGAGAGAAGGAGAGAGAAGGAGAGAGGATGGAATTACAGAGAACTTTTGGTGTCGATGGCCGAGGTCATCGCGCTGTTTTTAAGCTGTTATTACGTATACTGTGGACTGCCACGGCCGAACTCGGCAACGCTAACGACCGCGCCGTTGCAAATCGCGGTCGCCTTCTTACGGATTTAATGATCTTCTCGCTCATCAATGAGATATGTAAATGAGGACCAGGTCCCCGGAATCCTATGCAAGTAACCTTGATGCTAACGCGTCGTACGATGCGATCGAGAAAGATACATTTTCGTTCGAGCGAGTCTTTGATGGCGCGCGTAAACGCGGACCGGTGCGACTGGGCGACTTATCGGCGGGAGTCGCGTATTAAAATCTCTTGCGAGTCACTCAATAATTCGATGCGGCCAGGACGCGACGAGCGCGGGCACAGGCGCAATTACAACGATAAAAACCAATTTCGGTGCGAACGGCGTGTCGTTTTCGGGCATCCCGTCTCCGCGCGGCGATCGTCGTCGAGATCCGTCGCGAGGTCCGTCCTCATCATCTCGCTCGGGAGAGATCGTTACTTTGTTAAAGCTCGGCAAACGGCCGAACGTCGGAATATTTAAGAAGAACATTCGTTACTCCCCGTTCGAGCCGAAGATCCACACTGGAGGCTAAATCAATTAATTTCATTTGCTTCAACGCCGAACCGCAGTGTAACTCGAGGTTTCATCCGCGATGATTGTGACGTTATAAATTGCGCGCCGCGGCCGTGCTCGCTCTCGAAAGGTTGACCCGACGATTAGAGGCACTAAACCGTGGCTTTGCCGTACAATCAACAGCTATTTGTTACTACGATAATTGCGGACTGTCGGGACGCGGTTCACTCTGTCGACAAACGGATCGCTGAAAATCGAGTTCTCGAGCCTGACACGTACTCGCAGTATCACAATCGATCGCGCGGCTTCTCTTCTTAGAAAAATTAAGGTACATCCTATCGTTGTACGAAAATGCATCGTGCATGTTATCTCACGATCATTTTCAAACATCTTTTAATATCGTTCGATCAAGCAATCTTAATTTTAATAATTTATATTCCTATTTATTTCCAAAGAAAATTTCACGCGAATATAAAACTAGAATTTTTCTTTTTAAAACTCAAAAGTCACTTAAACTGAATCAAATCATTCAAGTACCACTTTCTTCTATTACTGGAATATTATATGATTATTATTATACGAGTTTGCGAACTTTTTACGAATAGCATGTACAGAGTGTCGGTAGAGTCCTTAACGAGTTAACGAGTCTGTTTTGCTGGATGGCCATAAGCGCGACGTGCCATGCGCTTTTTTTTTCTTCCTCTCTTTTCCCGTTCTTCTTCTCACGTCCCGCGGGATCATCATCGAGGGATCAAACCGGATCGATGAACGAGCTCATTGTTGCCGAGGCTCGAAAACGTGAGACGCCACGCCGGAACGTCACGGGTGTAAAGACGAACACCTCGAGTACCCTGAGTCGAAGGCACGCGTGGCACGTGTGACATGGACGGACGGACGAACGAACGAACGAACGAACGAACGAATGACGGTCGCGTCCTCGTCCGTTGCGGCCTCGTGTCGCGTCGTGAGGTAAGTTCAGGGTGACGAGAACGCGCGATGATGTAAGTGCAGAAAGGATGTGGAGCTATGCGCTCAGTCATCATCGCGCGTCGCCTGACTTGACGGCGCGGCGCGGCGCGGCGCGGCGCGACCGCGAACGACGTCGTGTGTGCGTGCACACACGTCTGCACAGACGGCTTACTGTCCCCATGCCCCGGCAATTCTATGCGAATCTTTTGCGAGATAGATTCAGCGAGACGACTCGCACCGCGCGACCATTCGTCCTGCTAAAGTCGTTAGGGGCGTTGCACCCTGCGGTAGATATAAAATCGTTGTCGCCGATGAGGGAACGCGGAATGCGTTCTCCATCGAGTGAGACGTTAATAAAAAGATCGTTAATAAAAAGAGTCGTGCGTCGTGCTCGACTCGTCATTCATTATACATGAATTTGATTTAATTTGCGAACTCAGTTGTTTGCGTATTTCTTTGCATATTTTCGAGGTGTTTTTTTTTTCTTAATCTCAAACAGTACAGCATTTAATTTCTCTGGAGATTATCGCGAGCGACGTTAGAGGAAACTGACCGGTGAAACGATTTCTATCTTCGCGCGGAACGCGTTGGTACGCGTCACAACATTGAAGTCGCGTCCGGGCGGAGCACCCTCGGCTCGAGCGAAACATTCCATTCTGAAGTAACTACGCGTCGGAGGAACACGGGCCTGTGTTCGAGGAGAGAAGCCCGACAGCTCGTTTCGCGATGCATGAAATGACTCGCGCCGATTCGTTCGTTCGCCGCGCTCGGCATATATACGACTCCGCTATTACGGTATGCGCGTACGTACACGCATACTGGATACGTTGGGTACCCTGTTAGGTAACCTCGACGGGTGGTTCGCAGCTCGCGTTTAAGCCGCGGCAACAGGTAATCCTGTGTACGGCATGGATACTAAGTAGATACGCGCTCTTATCCAATAGCCGTAATAGCGGAGTGACTCGCCACGCCGGTGATCACGCGCTCGCGCTCGGCTCGCAACGCTTCAACGAGCGCGGAGGCTGCGGGGCTCCCGACCATGCGTGCATACGCGTGCTGCTATCATTGACGGATGAGTCACAAGATGGATTTGCACGGATCACTTTCGACGCTTCCGTTCCTGCGAACAGTGCTTTTGTAAAATTGAAGATGCGCCGCAACGTGGATGTAATTAGATTTAAAAAAATTGGATTTTATTACGTACAACGTACGATCGGCATGATACCGATGCGATTGGGTTTCGTGCTGCTCGCGACAGATTGACGTAGGTCATATTAATATTCGCGCAGGACAGACGTTCCCAGTAACCATCACGTAAGATTGATACGTGTGCAAAATTGATACAAGTATCTAATACCTCGCGCGAACGATATCAGTGCCATCGCTATTTCTATCTACTATTACGAGATTTACGAGCGCGCAAAAAGAAGACGAGTTGAGTGAGGTTTCAGAGTGCGCGCTCCATAGGCGACTCTGACACCGTCGGCGTTGGAAAGGGGGAGGGGGGGGCCCTCGGTAGCGCGTGAGACGGCATGAGTTAATCGCGTGCGTGCCAGCGCACTGCGAAAACCGAGCTGCGATTTATACCTTCCGATCGGCATGGAGCGTCTAGGGAATAATTAAAGGAAGCGAACGACCGCGTGCCAGTGAACTGCTGCGGCAGTGAGCTCGCCAGAGTTTGTATCGTTACTCATAGCCGCGATTCGTAAACGGACTCGAACCTTAATTGCGCGCGATTAGAATCTCGCGCGTACTTGTTCCGCGCGGTTTCCGCGGACGGTGGACTCTTTCGATCGTCCCCTCGTTTCTTCCGCGTTCTGGAACGAGTCTGGGACAAACGAGTTATATGTTTTTGTTTTACGAGCTATATTTGTGAATATAAACGAGATTGGAATAAGAGTGAAAAATGATAATTAACATAGGTGAACGTACGGAGCGAATACCTTTTACTTAAGTTGCTTCACAGTCGTGATTACGTTTTGTGACCGCGGTTACAACTGCCGCGGTCGCGTAATAACTCTAAATCCGTGGCGCGCAACGTTGTTCCAGCGACGATAAACAAGGCGTTTACGTCGCTCGAACCGCGAATTGCTTCGCGAATCGTAATTCTATGCGCCTGCGGGATTTTCGCATCTGCCCGCGTTGCGCAAGCGCCTCACGCGCGGTAAAAATGATCCGCGCGGTTTCACTCCGTCCCTCATAAAACCGCGCATCCGTCCGCCCGTTATTAACTTTGCGCTATCTCGGACGACCATCTTTACGCTGCCAGATCGAGAGCACGTGGGGTATATCCATCTCGCTGAACTCTTCTTAAGGGCCCACCGACATTACGTGCGCCGATATGTACCTACCGGCACACCCCCTCGCGCGTTGCAACGTCAAACTCCACGCTCGGCTCGGACCTGCAGCTCGGCCCAACTCGGCTCGACCAACAGGTTCGTCGTCTGCATCTCCCCTCGAAAATTGCCCGCCATATTTTTACCATATTACTTCATTTTTAAGCCACCTCCCACTCCCGGGACTCGTTGCCACCGCCATATGTATAACCGTCAATTTCTTTTCTCTCATCCGCCTTTCCCGCCTCGATGCGATTTTCAGCGATGCCTTCCCCCTTTTTTTGTCCTTTTCTCCCTTGTCCTTCCCTCTGCCCTTCGTTTCCCCTTCCGTTTCATCGTCACCCCCTTTCCTCATTCCTTCTCCTTCGTCGTCATCGGTCGTTTCGTAGCGCGGCCTCACCACAGGGACGCGATCTCGCGCACCGCCATTTTACCTGCGTATCGTTCGCAAGGCGATCTCCCATACTCTTCTTTTGTTACTCTTTTCTTCCTTTCCCAGTGCCCCCTCGCTCCTCTTCCTTCTCGACGTACGCTCACACCTTGCGCTCACTCTCTTCCGCCGCTGTCATTCTTCCTCTCTTTTCTTTCCACGAAAATTGCCCACCTCCATTTCTATTCTCGACTCTGCTTGCAATACCGTATCCGATAATGACTGTTACCGGTTGATACGCGTATGTATACTCGCGCGAATACACGTGAGTATACTCGCGGCGGTCTCGAGACGAATACAATCGGCAACGCGATCAGCTGGAACCCATGGCGAGGAAGGGTGCGCTCGCATGGCCGGGCCACCGCAAGATGCGAGATGCACTTTTTGCGTCAATATTTGGAACGATTTTGAAATAATGATCACCATCTTCGGGGGCCGGGAGATGCGCGCCGGGGATATCGAGGGTGTCGGGCGGCTGCGGTGTGCGGAGAGAAAGAGCAGCTGAGAGAAAGACTGAGAGGTACCTAAAGAAGAGGGAGAAGGAGGAGAAGGTGGAAATGAAGAAGAGGAGAGAAAGTAGAAGAGGGAGGAGAAACGGACTGCCTCTACGGGCAACTTAATGAGATCACGCGTAACCGAAAATTGTCTGACGTACCGATTTTATTGGAACGTCCGTCGGCCACGCAAAAATGGTGCCCGTGGGCCGAACTGGTAGCGCACAATGTAGACGTCCATGATGATGTCCGGGATGATATCCTTCCCCGGTGTGAAGGGATCTGCCGCGTGGTACCGGGCCCGGTGCGCGTTAATAATACACATTCGCGTACGTACGCTCCTTGTGATCGCCGTTGTCATGACGTAGTCCCGATGAGTCCAGCTCGACCTGATGAGATGACCGCTAACCGAAAATCAGTGTACGGCGGCACTCTGTTGATGGTAGTCGAGGGGAATACATTGTACGAGCGAGAATGGTCCCGCGCCGAGTTAATTGGAAGTTCACGGACGTTTCAACGTGGTAATGATAGCGTTTGTACCGATCCCTCATTCACGTCCGTCCAAGTCGAATCCCCGGTTGTACAATCGAAAGTCGTTTCGGCCGTTACTCGCCGCTTTCTTTTTCCCACTTTGTTGCAATCTTTTCGCAAGAATGGGTAATCCCGCTTACGTTCGCCTCGTCGTGACGCGTCGTACGTTCGAAGGAGATTGGATCCCACACTGTACTGCACACATCGCAGTAATAACATTCCCACGTTGCTTCTTTTTCGCGCGTCGCGTCCGTCGGCGCGAGAAAAATTACATACCTTTATCCGTCCCTTTACTTTACTCTTCGATAAATTACCTTATAGATATACTGTAATATATGTCAATACACTAGTGCTTTCGCTAGTTTCTGTCGAGATTCCACCAGCTTGTTAACTTTAACCTTTCCTTTTCATCGTGCACAATTAAAGGGAATTCTCAATCCGTCACGATTGCGTGCAACAAGAAATCATTATTTAGATACATATTGCGACTTCTAGGTAAAAAAAAAACATTTTAATGCATTAAGATCCTTGCGTTTCCTTCTTTACACTTCGCTGTAGCTAATGTATCCATAACACATTGATATACCTATCGTGATAATAATAGCAGTCGTTCAGTGGCCCATCTTCCAGCGCGGCGATCGTCCTTGTCATACGGGGCGTCTCGCGACAACCAGTGGTTCCATCTCGGCAAGTCTCGACTCGATACGATCGAGAGGACGCGACGATGTTGTACATTTACAGTCGGATGGTCGCGGCTCGTCCCCCGGGTCCCCCCAATGGTTACATTGGCGACAGCGGCAGACCCCTGCGAAGTGGATGGAATTGTGACAACGGTCGTGAATGTAAAGATCCAACTTGTTTGCGGCAGTTGATAACTTGTCCCGCCATTAACGGCTGTTACAATGGCGAGCAGGTTACACGTCGCGCGACGACGGACTATTTGTTAGTATACACCCAAGCGTCTCGAGATCGGTTTTCCTCGTCTCTCCGCACGTCAGGTTTATCTCCTCGCGTAGGGATCGCGATCCTGTTATCCGACGGCTGACAAGGAAGTCGTGGCGGCCGTTGTCACGTCCATTGTCCTCCCCGAGGAAGGACAGCTGTCGGATATCCCGCGTGGACGACGCGTCGTTCGTCGATTCACGTTATATGTCGTAACGATCGCAAAGCGGAGCCACGCGAGATGAAATCGTAAGGTCAACGCGGTGCGCGACAAGATATTCGCACGCGCATGCGATTGATAGTCCTGTAACATCGGCATTCGCTTATTCCGTCGCGCATGATTGGCGGTGAAAGCCGCAGAAACATCGTCGGACGGCGAGATACCTCTGGCCGTCCGCGATTATCGGCTGGAAAAATGCTTGTGACGTTTACAACCGCTTTATTATGCTTTCGTAAATGCTGCGAGCGCGAGTCGTCCCCGATCCGCTTATTTATTTGGATTCCTTTATGCGCGCCAAGTCAAAGCTGTCATTAACGATTAATTGTTCGATCTTGGTTCACGCGCGATTCTGCAATCCGCGAGAGCGATCGGTGAACGCGACGATGAACACACCGACGGTATATAGACATACGCGTCAACGGATACTTGTCGTTGTGCAATATTCGAGCTTCTAATTGTTCACGATCCGCGCTCATTTTCGCGCGGCAGTCTTCTGCAACTTTATCTCGATGGCTCTCCGCGTTTGGCTTCGTCGTCGGCTCGTAGGGTGCCGATTACAAGCTCGCAGCAGATATACGAAAGCAAAGAAACGCTCGGAACCCGGAGATCACGACGATCTTCGTCAGAAATCAAGTGGAAAGAATGATACTCTTCCGACAATGGAATCGAACCACAAGTACCGCGATGGCGACCGGTAAAAGATACACTGCGAAAAAAGAGGGACACCGGTTAGTCGGAGGTGAACGAGGACCTTTGTCGCGTTGTCTTTTTGCGATCCGGTTTTTTTTCACGGTCACACGGCGACCGTTGGGCAAAGGACGTATATGCGAAGCGATCGTCGTAGCCATCGGGCGCGTTCGAGCATAGCGTAATTGTTTCGAAACGTATTACCGAGGTTCGACGAAAAATTTTATTTTCTCTCTCTCCGGCCGGCCGGCCAGCCCTTGCCTTTCCGGTCGGCTTGCCGCTACGCGATCGGGTTCGCTTAAAGTAACGGCAAAATCGACAGGCACAAATTTCGATAAATAACAGAAGAAGAGGAAGATTTTTGCGTCCAGCCGCTGTCCTCCAAGTATAATAACGGGTTTAATAATGACTTACGTAACGATCTTACGAGCAGAGATCGAGAAAGGCTTGACGACCGGAGCAGAGTTGACGAGATGACGGAGGGAGATTTCTAATGACTTCTCGAAAAAAAAAAAATAAATTATTGCGTGCGACTCCAGCCTCAACGAGATAATATTTCGACAGCTCGTAAGGACAGCGCGTAGAGAACACCCGCGGCAGAATAATGACACGTATACGCGCGACGATATAACGCAGGGATCGATCATAACTATGAGCAAGTTTTAATTATCGTACCGCGGCTACCTCGGCGTGTCTACTACCGTAAGATTGGCCCCCGGCGAGATCGTATTATTTATGCCTCCGTCCAGCCAAATGTATACTCAGTGCTTGTATACGTTCTCGCGCGTATGCTCACCTCGCTATCTCTCTCTCTCTCTCTCTCTCTCTCTCTCTCTCTCTCTCTCTCTCTTTCCCGCTGTCCTCCTCACTCTCTTACCCTGCACGAGCAGCATCGGAAGCCCACAGACGAAATGCGCGAGAGACGGTAATATACATAATGGCAGGTTATGCGCGAAGTAATCATAAGCCCGACTACGAAATTTGCGCGAATGCGTCTTTCGGCGCTCAAGAACTCTCGAGAGAGACGAGAGACGACAGACGAGAGCCTACCTAAACGCGATCGAGCGCTCGCGCTTTTTCTGCCGCCGGTCGATATCGACCGCGTTACGATCGAAGACATATCGGTGAGAGGTGAAACGTGGCGCCCCGTGGTTTCTTCCCGCGTGGTTTTAATTATCCCGGCCTGAAAAAGACGCGTCGCGCCGCGGTATTTCGCCGCTATTAGCAGGAGTATCCTTGGAATGAAGAATCGGCGCGAGGGGATACGCCGCTTGCGTGGACTACGATTTATACTGCTTCTTATCCGAGTGTTAACAGCCGTTACAAGATATGTACGGATAATTTAGTCTCGACGTGCGCACGTTAGCAGGTTACTGCATCAGTGAGAGAAGTATTCGAAATGTTTGTAACGTCTGAGGAGGCACGCGATCTGTATCAATCTCGTATATTGTGATATATTTTTATATCCGATGCTCTTATCCATTTATTCTATACATACTCTCTAAATCTCGTAGAGTGGTTTCGCCACTAATATATTAGAGAGATTGCGATAGTCACTTCAAAAGAGAAAGTTGTCACTCTAATTTGAGTGAATTTTTCACTCAAATTTTTAGAGCAGTTACTCTGCCGGAATGATATGATCTCACTCTAAAGCTATATTGAATCGTGATTCAATAAAGATTGACTGATAAATGACTCTAACAGAGTAAAATTTTCTACTCAAAATTGTAGAGTAACAATTTACTCCTATGGAATGTGTGTTCGCTCCACTTATAGAGCGCAGTTTTACTATTTTTTGGATTGGCGAATCACTCGAAGTGCACAGGCTCAATTTTCTTTTTGTTACACCTGCATTTCACTCGTTTTGAGTGAAATGCAGGTGTAACATATTTCACTCTTCGATTTTTAGAGAGTATGATGACCAGCATGGTTTTAATAGTCAAATGTATATTGTAGAAAGATCCGTAGAAAAATTAACACATTATTGTTCGAATTTCAACGATTATTCTAAACTGCACTCTAATACTCGTATTCGGAGCTCTCAGACGAAGCCTTCTTCGTTGTCTCGATCGTATTGATGGGGAGATTTCGGTTATCCGGTATCGCACAACGCAAGCCTAGCGCGTGAGGATAACGTAACGACCGAGTGGTTGCTGGGTATGAAGTACACCGTACGGCAGCAACCTCCTGTGGGTAAGATGTGGAACGCCGAAGGAGGCAGAGGCAGGCAAGCAGGCAGTGGTAGTCCTCGGTGCTGCCTGGGCTGCCGTACCATATTATTAAGGCGGCCAACCGGTGTGACGCTCCGCCATCTCGGGAGCCAATGGGACCGCGTCTCATCGCGGCAGGAATGCGTCCACTCCTTCCCGCCGCACAGCTCTTTCTTTTCGCCCTCCGCGAAAAGCACAGTCCTCACCGTTTCCGGCACGCTCGACGAATTCACCGTCTCGCGGCGAAATCGATCGCCGATTACCTTATCTCGACCACCACCCGCCCCCTTTCGACGTGATTCCCGAACCTTATTAACTCTCAAATCGCGCGCGACTTCCGCTCCCTTGATCGCCACCGACCGACAAGCTACCAGGAATTCGCAAACACCTTCATTCACGTCAGCTTTTCTCTATCAAAGTGCTCGTCAATCATTATAAAGGCATTCTCGTTTTTTGTTACGTCCTCCTCTGAATGAGTTCGAGGTTTGTGTACGAAATAAACAGCAGGTTCAGATACAGCCCATACGGTTAATTTTTATTTGATTCCATTCTACGAAAAAAAAGAAAACGTAATATAATAATTTCTTTTTAGGATATATCAAGTTAACATATACAAATGAAGCGAATATTAATCAAAGGAAGAGTGAGGATGTAAATATATGTAGATTGTTTGAAATAACATCGGGGCGAGAGGATGCGATAATTATAAGAAGTTGTATTACCTACTCCGGTATTATTCCGATATATAAGTCTTTATAAGATAAGAGACAGGTAATTATCTCGGGCATACATGTCGCGTCAATGTACTTGGATTTGATACGCGCCTTCATTCCACTTGCCCGAGAAAGAACCGATCGCCCGCCGTTCTTTTTAGCGCTCTTCCGTGTACGCCACGTGGTGAGAAAAAATCGCGGAGTCTCTCAATTAACTGACGAAATGCTCTAAGATTAAAGCGCCCGGAGGTTAATGCGATACCTCCGCAAATAAGTTCCGAGGACTAATTTTCGGGAGAATATTGGTCTTGCTCAGAAAGAGACGGATACCTGGAATCCATCGTTTCCTTCGAACCTGGATTATCACTACTCTCGATTAGTCAGGGTGGCTGAACCCGCTCCACCTGACGAACCAGCCTGTGTTCGCCTCTTCCAATCACGATCTTAATAACCGCGCACGGCCGAAAAGAGGAGACGAAGACGACGAAGACGACGACGACGACGACGACGGCGACGACGATAACGACGACGACGATGACGATGAGAACGGGAGGCTGGCAAAGTTGGCGAAGAAGAAGAAGAAGAAGAAAGAAGAGACGAATAAAAGAGGAGAGGGACGCCGGATCGTCCGTGGCATCCGAGGCGCGTAATAACAACGACCAGAGCCCTCCCTCTCTCCCTCTCTCCCCTCTCTCCCCTCTCTCCTTCCCTCTCTCCCCCGATTTCCGTAGACAATTTACGAGGGCAAAGTGGGTCATAAATGTAATTACGGCTAAATTATGATTATAGAGCTACCCCTTTGAGGACTGGCTCGTCTGTCTGCGTTCGTGGTGAGAAGGGCGGCAGTGGCAGGCATCACGATACTTCCGACAGGAATCTCTTTTCTTCGAATGTCGTGCGAATCGCGTGCTCGATTGTTCTTTATTATCGAGAGAAGAAGAATAATCTCTCGATAACCGTCGGCCGATGACTTGCAATTGAAGCGGAGCTTCTTTTCTCGTCAGTGTCGCGCCGAACGATGTTAAATGTGCGTTAGTTGCCCGCGCAAAAACTGTCGGGTTATACTTATATAAGTGGACTCACTTCGTGGCTCGCCCTTTGTACTCGAGTCTTGTTAATCGATATATACGCGTCACGTACGTGAAGCCCCCGGTGTGGAGAGATTGAAAGGCGAGGAAGAAGGAGGAGAAAGAGGGAGGCGCCGCGCGGAGAGCGCACAAGGATCCTTATTAAAAATAATTCCCATGCGAGCGCGGGACCCTCCCCAAAACCCACCCACCTCTTCCCCGTTCGATTCTCCGTCAATTAAGAGGGGCCCCCTCGATCCGCCGTGGATCCAATTGGAAATAAAGATCCATCCCGGCGCGCACCGGGATGCTTTCCGACGCTTTCGCGAGCTTTCGTAATCATAGAGTTTCGCGATATGCTTATTAAATCGGCCCCCGATCATTGGGGGCAGTTGCACCAAGTGTACAACCACGGTTTTTCTCTTTCTCGGCTTCTCTTTGCCACGCTACCGCCCCGCTCGGCTTTCTTTTATATGGAGAACCGTTCCATCGTTGGTTCACGGTCATTACGCATCACGCTCACGAACGCACACGAGACATCGATTGCGAGCCATCGTCTTTCTCGGGCTCCGTCCGTCTTCCGCGTTAGACGGGACGCGCAATGAGCCGATGGGAGATTGGAGTCCCATGGTTGCCCGACGAATTTGTGCGTGACATTCCACTGATTTCAAGCGACGTTGTTTATTTGCATCCTTTGAATTGGCTACTCGTTGGATATTTCGTGTGCAAATCTTTGCGAACTTTTATTATTTCCAAGCATCTTTTTGACGTGAAATTAATGATGTTGAAATAAATGATCGATTTCTATCAAGCATATTCAAATTTGTCGAAGATGATGTGTCAATCAGTCATTCCTTTCGTGCGATCGACGGCGTTTAAAAATAATTAATTCACGAGAAGCTATCTCGCACGCTTCTCGCCTGGTTTTCTTCGGTGTTCAATGTGAACATTCGTCGTGCCACCACCGAGGGGTACACAGTCAGTGAGATCTCGTTTTTAGTCTGAGGCGTCTTCGCTACTGCAGGGTACCATAGGTCACGGCCAGGGGTCGAGCGTGATTTTCCTGGCCCACCGTGTGCTATATCCGCGGCCACGCTTCGTTTCCTCCCGATGAATCGCTTCGTCCATCCTTTGCCCCTCTTCGTTCGTTCTTCGTTGGCGATAGATGCAGCGATGACGGAAGAGATCTGAGCTATAGGCCGAAGTCCACATGGACTGTCCGTGATTTTCTGACGAGCTTCTCTTTCATCTTTATATGTAAACGTACTTTTATATGTAAACCAAGCTAGATATATATTTTTATTTTTATATATATTTTTATATTTTTATATATGTATAATTATATAACTTTATATATAATTACGTATAATTTTTGTACTGTGCAATTTGCTGTTTCCTCGAATATCTTTCGCTAATAAGAGATAAAAATTCAGGCAATTCAGAAAGGTAAAAGTATGTTGCACGTCTGGAAATGATTTTGAAGATATTCTCTGTGAAAAAGATTATCACGAAGACTCGGCATAAGATACGTCGTCGCCACTGAAAATGTTGACGCGACGCTACGGCTGCGCTACGAACGCAACAGGGGGTTCCGCGTTTGCTACCAGCCGCCTTTTTATGATTATTTGGCGGCGTTATTGCCTCTTGACCCGCCATTAAGCGGTTAAACGGACCGAGGTGAGAGAGCTCCGGCCGCGCTCTTTACGACAGTCAGGGACACTCGCTTCCGAGGAAGACGAGAGGTCGACTGGGTGGGTCTTATCGGTCCTTATACCTAATTCAGCCCGCATTTTTATTACCATGCAAGTCGATTGACCGGAGGACATCCGAGACCTTTGTAATGTGTCGAAAAATTATTTCATTATACGATCATTTCGATCCGTAACTTTCCCTTCTGGATTCTTCTGTAAGAAGAAAAAAGAACACTGCGAATTACTAGTGGATATATCGCATATACTCTACCATATACTTTTATATTACTTATATTTCCCTTTATTATATCACAGGCACTTTATGTTATCTGGTCTAATACGCAAATGAATAATTCTGTCTTTTTTTTCTTAGTTAATCAGGGTGACTTGTCGCGAGTCATTCGTGACTCGCCCGCTTGCTCTCGCCCTATTCGATAACGACACGTCTGCGCTTGAAATTGCGAAAGCTCTTAGCGCCGTCGTGGAATCGGCGATTCGTGTCCGCGACCGCTCCCGGTTGTCGTCGTCCTCTCCGCGTCGCCGATATCGAGACGGAGCGACAGAGAGACAACGACGCCGGACTCCCCGCCTTAATTCCATTTATCGGTACGCAATTTTTCGCGATCGCGGCATACATTAAGCCACTGTTGCAACACGTAAGTCTCGCGGATGTACGGTTAGACCCATGTTTCATTCATGAGCCATAAAGTTCCCGGAGGACGGTGGCGTGGACGCAGGGGCTATACGAAAGAATCGCTTCGATCACTACTTCCTCGATTTCTCGCGAACGCGGACTTTACGTACGTATGCGTGCGCGCGCGCGGAAACGAGCGCAACGGTAGACGATGTTCCACCGTTTTCCAATTATTTCGAGAATTATCGACCGCGTGTCACGTTGCGAGATAATGAGACCGGCGTGGGTGCGCCGAGAAATATTTCGCGCACTTGCGCGAGGGTGATACCGGACAGACCATAATCGTAAGTTATCGACAATAAATGGCTATTGAATTGGAATTAACTGGGAAAGTTTACGATTATTTTCGTTATGCGGGGTGTAAAGACTGTGCGCGCGCTTCGCTTCACGCTAAAATCTTACATGTTCCGTGAGATTATTAGACAGAAGCACAGCTGGATTTTACATTCAGACACTTGCATAGATTCTGTTATTACGCAAGCAAAACATGACTTATACCGTCATTCCGGCCAACGGCTCAATTACCATCTCGCGCTGGGCAAATCGTATAATCGAGCGACCGCGGAAATAACCGCGCTGACTGCTCTTCTTTCACGGTGATGCGGCGATTTTCGCGTAAAAAGCCGCGCAACGCAACGGTGAGCGTGGCAGCCGGATGAGATTAGATGACGAGATGCCCGTCAGTGGCCATGGCATCGCCCTCGCGGAAAAGGGCCGAGTAATACCTGGCGATACCGTCGCTCATTGTAGAAAACGACGGTATCCGGATACGGTGGATGGATTCGCCAGAGTTCTCTTCCCCGGTGGCTAACCGATGCGCGGCTTGTCTCATTTGCATTCACCCGAGAACTCGAGCGCGGTAGAGATTGCCGAGGAGCCGCATTAGAAGAAAGAGAGAGAATGGAAAAGAAATAACGGGGGGGAGGGGAATTTCTTGGCTCGTCGCGTATCTTCCCGCATGTATTTGTTTGTAAGATCGGTGGACTTCTCTCTCGCCGGACGCGTCGCGTCGCCTCGTTTCCTCACGCTCTCACGAGCGCTCTTTTATTCCGCGATATCCAACGAGAGAACGTACGATCTCTTCTTCCTCATTCCATCTGGAACTCCGCGTCTTTCCTGCGCGGCGGGAATCGCGCTACCCATTTTATTCGTCAGTTTCTCTCGTTGCACGCGGGCCGGGACCGTTTCGCGGAGATATCTTTTACACGTAGACGCGAGAGATAATCCTAAGTAACCGATCCTGTCCGTGTGACGTCGCTAATGAGCCTTATTGTTATTGTTAGCTGCCGTGATATTTGCTGACGCTTCTTTCGCGGCGTAACGGCACATCTACAGGCAAAACGGAGACATGAAGACTTCTCCGGAGCGGAAGAACGAACGGAGAAGGATGGGAGATGCAATGCAAGTCGGAGCTTTATAACAACGCTTTATAGCTCCGGGTTCGTCGTTTCGAGTTACACGAGTTATTCGCACCGTGACCTATGACGCGGTGTTCCGGGACCATCCGCGGGTTTCCTTATCTCGCCACCTTTCCCGTTTTCGTGGCTTCCCTCGTAAACCCCGTTATGACGATCGTTCATCCGCTCCCGCGCTTACCGCTCGTTCGAGATCGATGATGCGATACGTGCCAAGTCCAAGGAATTCCGTCGGGGGTTCCCCGCTTAATACACAGAGGTCCTCGGTCCCGCGATATCTTTGATCGCGATTAATAGAGGTCTGGCCATTGTTAAAGTAGAACTAATATCGACAATGAAATCTATATGAAACAAGTTAATCGAATGAATGATGACCTATGATTAAAGTTTTAACAAGTCGTCTTTTATATATCGTAAAAATACCTTTAAAAAAAGTAAAAAAGCGCTAAATGTTTGCAACCGTTAAAATAGCTATTGTGTAAAACAATGTTTTATTTTGTTTTTGCTATAAAAATATAGTGATAGCAGACGTCACGCCAACTAAGTATCAGTTTATACACATTACAAAATTTAATTTTATTATTATACTTAATACAATAATAAAACATTTAATGAGAAGAACTTGGTATTATGCGTGAAAAATTGTATTTATTAACATTTAATTCTTTTATTATTATCCTTATTAAAATAACAAAGTATTTCGCTCGAAAAACGTGATGTTGCTAAACAAATACGCATATGAACCTGTCTATACTAAGATCTTTTAAAAGAACATTAAAAAAATAAATAAATAAATAAATATACATATATATTCCAACTTTTTAAACTGCGCGCCGATCACAGTCGTACTTGAAACACAGTTACCGTTGGAACAATAAATC